>NW_027555625.1:187308743-187558743 GCF_003287225.1 Phascolarctos cinereus
AAGGATATGAACAGACAGTTTTCAGATAAAAAAAATCAAAGCTATCTATAGGAAGAAGTGCTCTAAATAATTTTTGATTAGAGAAATGCAAATTACAACAACTCTGAGGTACCACCTCACACCTATCAGATTGACTAATATATAAAAAAAGGAAAAAGATAAATGTTGGAGAGGTTGTAGGGAAATTGGAGCACTAATACATTGTTGGTAGATTTGTGAACTGATCCAACAATTCTGACAAACAATTTGGGACCATGGCCAAAGGGCAACCAAACTGTGAATACCCTTTAATCAAGCAATACTACTACTAATTCTGCATCCCAAGGAGATAATAGAAAATAGAAAATAACCTACATGTGCAAAAATATTTAGAGCAGCCTTCTCTGTGGTGTCAAAATATTGGAAATGGAGGGGTAATGGCTGAACAAACTGGTATATGAATATAATAGAATACTATTGTGTAATAAGAAATGATGAACATGTAGATTTCAGAAAAAAACATTGAAAGACTTGTATAAACTGAGGCAAAGGGAAATGAGCAGAACAATGAAAACACTGTATTCAGTATCAGCAACATTGTGTGATGATCGGCTATGAATGACTCAGCTCCTCTCAGCAACACAATAATCCAAGACAAGTACAAAGGACTCAAGAAGGAAAATGCTATCCATGTTCATACAAAGAACTGATGGACTCTAAATGCAGATTGAAGCATATTTTTTACACTTCGTTCTTTTTCACATTTTTTTCCCTTTTAATCTGTTTCTTCTTTTACAACTGTGAAAATTTAGAACTCAAAATATTGTAAAAAAGAATACTAAAAATTTTCTTGACGTAATTGAGGGAAAAAATAAAATACTATTAAAGCTCTAAAAAAATCAGTCAATAATGCCTAACTGGATATTGCAAAGCACTAACTTCTTTGAAGAATTTCAGAAACCATCCATGTCATGGATGGTTTGACATATCCTGCTGAGAAGATTCATAATTTGCAAGGCATCTAACAGAAATAAATGCACATGGAAGGCACACAATATTCTGTAATAAATATTTGCTACCTGGCATGAACTGTGATCTACCTTCGATTTCTTCTCATATTCATGGGACATCCCAAAGTAATGTGTACATTTTTATGGTTGACTGAGAGCACTTTTGTGAGTTATCGGAAGATATCCTAGAGGTCTCAAGGTCATTTTAATTGCTATGAGTCTATGTTCTCATATCTGCTTTGTGCAGGCAAAGGTGGGTAGTCTCGCAGGGAAATTAGACAATGCTAATTTCCTTTCTTAATATAATATTTTATTTTCCCCAATTACATGTTAAAATAATTTCAAACTTTTTTTTAAGTTTTGAGTTCCAAATTCTATCCCTCTCCTCTTTTCCCTCTCCCCCTTTTCTGAGACAGTAAGTAATCTGATATAGTTTATACATGTGAAATCATGTAAAACATTTCCTTATTAGTTATTTTGTACAAGAGGACCCCAACAAAAGAAAAAGAAAGAAACAAAGAATGAAAGAAAGAAAAAATGAAGGGAAAAATAGCATGTTTCAGTCTGTATTCAGATAGTATCAGTACTGTCTCTGGAGTCAGAGAGTATGCTTCATCATTAGTCCTTTGGGATTGTCTTGGATCATTGTATTGCTGAGAATAACTAAATCATTTACAATTCTTCATTATACAATATTTCTGTTCCTGTGTACAACATTGTACTGGTTCTGCTCACTTCACTTTGCATCAGTTCATGTAAGTCCACATTTTCTTGCTTGTATAACATAATAATATTCCATCGCAATCATATACTACAGCTTAATTTTAGCCATTCCCCAATTGATGGGTATCCTCTCTATTTCAATTCTTACCCACCACAAAAAGTGCTATAAAACTTTTGTACAGAGACTTTCTTTCCCCTTTTTATCATCTCTTTGGGTTACAGACCTAGAAGTGGTATTGCTGGAGCAAAAGGTATGCACGGCTATGTTGTCCTTTGGACATAGTTTCAATTTGCTCTCCAGAATGATTGGATGAGTTCACAACTCCACCAACAATGCATTAGTGTTCTAATTTTCCCACTTCTTCTCCAACATTTATCATTTTCCTTTTCTGTCTTACCAGCCAACCAGATACAAGTGAGGTGGTACCTCAGAGTTGTTTTAATTTGTATTTTTTAATTAAAAGTGACTTAGAGCAGTTATTCATATGCCAGTATATAGTTTTGATTTTTTTTCTCCTGAAAACTGCCTGTTCACATCCTTTGACCATTTATCAGTTGGGGAATGACTTGTATTTTTTATAAATTTCACTCAGTTCTCTATATTTTTGAGATGAGAAGACCTTTATAGGAGATATCTGTTGCAATCTCAATCAGTTACAATAAAGAAGAGCAGAATCCCTCCACTTACTCCCATGTTACTTTTCTTTTTCACCTATGCACTGTCTTAAATTCACCAATTTAGCTGCTCAGTTTCTTTCTTTGCCTTGGATATTTAAAAAAATTAATTATTGTTGATATTTCTCCTTTTTATGTAACCTACATTTTGCTAACATACACCTCTCCCCTCTTCTTCTAAGGAAGCCACCTCTTATAACAAAGAATTGAAAAAGAGTCAGATGGGACAGCTAATAAGCAGTTTGGAAAAACCAACCATCATATTGAAAAGGTCTGCCTGTATATATATACATATATATATGTGTGTATATATATATAAAACTCTACATCTAGCCTTACCCTCCACAATGTCCACAATTTTCCCCACACATACTTTTGGAAAGAAATGAGAGGAATGGACTTCTTAGATCTTTCTTTTGGGGAAATACATAATAAAAATTTCAAAATATTTAGTTTTGATTGTTTTGTGGTTGTTTTTTTTAATTTTGATGTCATATGTACATTATTTTCCTAGATCTGTTTATTTCAATTTGCATTGGTTCATACTAGTTTTTCCATACTTCTCTGTAGTCAAGATATTTATTATTTGTTTTAGCACAGCAATGGTCAAATACATTTATGTGACACAATATTTTAGCCTTTTCTCAGTCAATAGATGTGAAATTTGATCTTTTATTTTTGATTTGTTTTTGCTGTAAGGATTGGTCCTATGAATGAGAAATAGTATGTTTTGTTGGATATAGGCCCTGGAACTGGAGCCCAGAACAGCTGGAATTAAATCCTGACTCAGATACTCACCCTATGTAACCCTAAACAAATCATTCAGCCTCTCCAAGCCTCAGTTTCTTTGTGAGGAAAATGGGGGAGGGAGTTATATTTGATGGCTTTTAGGTCCTTTTTAGCTTTAAACTATTTTTAGACTATTTTTTAGCTATTAGACTATGAACATATCTTGATCTTTCAGGGGATCCATGATACAATCATTATGGGCACCTTGGAATTCTGGAATTAGAGAGTTGGAAGGGACCTCAGCCATTTAGTCAATCTTATACCTGAAAAGGAATATGTACTATGAATTGCCTAATGAATTGTCATCCTGCATGTGCTTTAAGATCTCCACTGAGAGGGATCCCACAACTTCCCAAGACAACCTATTCTACTTATAGAAAAGTCTGTTAGGACTTTTTTGTTTTGTTTGTTTTGTATTTCCTGAAAGGAGAATGATAAGCACTGGATCTGTGATTTCATTTGTATAGGGAACTCCAGGATGCAGAACTTCTCTCTACCTTGCAGGTCTGTACATTCTCAGCAATTTATAGTCTTAGAGAATTGTATAGAATACTGAGAGGCTCTGATTTTCTGAAGGTCGCAGAAGCAATGTATGTCAAAGTTAGGGATTAAAACTATCTTCCTGACTTCAAGGCCAGCTCTCTCTCCACTATGCAACACTGCTTCTCTTTTCCTGAAATCAATCCTAACTTTATTTCTTTGCAATTTCTACCAATTGGTCCCTCTGGGGACAAACCAGTCTAATCCCTCTTCCACATGTCAGCATTTTCAGTACTAGAAGAAAGCTATTTTATCATCCTTAAGAGTTTTTTTTTTCTCCATGCTAAATATCCCTAAACCCTTCAAGCAATTCTCACATAACAAGATCTCAAGGTCCTTCATCGCCCTGGAAGCACTCCCTTCAGTGATGCTCCTTCTGTGTATACTCAGTAATTAGTCTATGCCTGATACAAAATAAACACATAATAAATGCTTGGTGATTGACTGGTACCAATGGTAACTAATCCATGTCTTTCTACCGTATAAATAACATGAAAACATGGATATAGTTTCTATATTTCAATGTTCTAAATAAATTATTATTCTTGAAATAATTTCAGATTCATTAAGAATGACTTTTCCTAACAAGTGCTTAACTTATTAACCTGGTTAAAAAGGAAGCAAAGTGAAAGACAATAAGTTATAAATAGTTATTTGGATGTTCACTGAACAATGCTAGTTCAAGGAAAAGGAAGACAAACAAACATAGAAATCATAGTTTCAGGCTTGGGTGTTATTGTTTTTAAGTCTGTCTTTGGGTGTTTAAATTTTATAGTAGGGGAATTTTTCAGTGAGGTTTTTTTTTGATTTTTTAAAAATGTTTTTCTACATTGATCTTTTAACACTACATTTCTGAAATGCATGAGTGGGGAGGGGAAAACTATCAAATTTTTTGGACTGAATGAAAAACTTGCAAAAGGTAGGAGTGGCAGCAGAAGGAGATGGTCTTGGAATGGACACGTCTTACTGGTAAATTTTGTTGGCCAAGTGGTCTTTCTCTTGGGGAGGTGTCAAATGATGACACCAGATGTTTACTCATTTTCTTACAGCAACTCTGTCCATCTGGAAAATACAAAAATCAAAAGTTTGAAGATAATTCTAAGCAATGTACTGAAATGACAAACTTTTTGGGTTTCAGGAAACCAGGTTAATGATTACTACCTTTATAAATGACCATTCTTGAAGAATAGAATCTTAGAAAAGTTAGCTATGATAGATCTCTCGGAAAAAACAAACAAACATTGAATGGGAATAGAGAGAAGTATACTTTTTTCTTAGATGTACATGGCACCTTCACAAAAATTGACCAAGTATTAGGGCAGAAAAAACTCACAATCAAATCCAGAAAATCAGATATTAAATGCACTCTTTCAAGATCATAGTAAAATAAAAATGAACATTTAATAAAAAACCATGGAAGCATAGTTTAAAATTAATTGGAAATTTAATAATCTAATCCTAAAGAATGAGTAAGTGAAAGAACAAATCCTAGAAACAATCAACAATTTCATTAAAGAAAATGAAAACAATGGAACAACATTCCAAAATTTGTAGAATGCAGCCAAAATAGTACTTAAGGGAAAATTTATATCTCTAAATGCATTGATCAATAAAAGAGAAAAAGGGCAGATCAATAAATTGGGCATGCAACTAAAAAACTTGGAAAAATAATAATTTAAAAATTACCAATTAAGGAAAAAAATGGAAATCCTGAAAATCAAGGGAGAAATTAATAAAACTGAAAATAAGAAAATCATTGAACTAATAGGTAACATCAGGAGCTGGTTTTGAGAAAAAAAAACTTACATTGGTTAATTTGATTTTAAAAAACAGACAAAAACCAAATTACTAGTATCAAAATGGAAAGGGTGAATTCACCACCAATGAAGATGAAATTAAAACATTTTTGGGAAGCTATTTTGCCCAATATATGCCAGTAAAAACAACAATCTAAGTAAAATGGATGAATATGTACAAAAAATAATAATAAACTGCCCTGATTTACAGAATGGGAAGTAAAATATTTAAATAATTCTATCTTAGAAAAAGAAATTTAACATGTGTCAATGATGTACCTAAGAAAAAAATATCCATGACTAGATGTATTTACAAGTGAATTCCACCAAGTATTTAAGGAATCCCAATACCATATAAAATATTTGAAAAAAGAAATGGGTAGAGTCTTATCAAAATTTTTTATGATAAAAATATGGTTTTAATACCTAAGCCAGAAAGATCAAAAACAAGAAAGAAAACTATAGATCAATTTTCTTGATGAATATCAATAAAAAAATTAAATAAAATACTAGCAGGAAGATTACAGCAATATATCACAAAGATTATACACTATGACCAGATGGGATTTATACTGGGAATGCGGGGATGCTTTAACGTTAAGAAAGTTACCAGCATAAATGATCATACCAGTAATAGAACCAACACAATCTTGTCTCAATAGATGAAGAAAAACCTTTAAAAAAAATGCAACCTTCATTTCTATTAAACTCATTAGAAAATATAGGAATCAATGAAGCCTTTATTAAAATGATAAGTAATATCTATCTAAAACTAAGAGCAAGCATTAATTGCAATAGGAACAAATTTGAAGCCTTCCCAACAATATCAGAGATGAAACAAGGATGTTCATTACCATGATTATTCTTCAATATTGTGTTAGAAATGGTAGCAATAACAATAAGAAGAAAAAGAAATTGCAAGAATAACAATAGGCAATGAGGAAACAAAACTATCACTATGTGCATATGATATTATAGCATACTTAAAGAGCTAAAAAAATTGTTAAACAAGTCAAAACATCAGCAAAATTTCAGCATATAAAATAAACCCACAAAAAAGCATCACTTTTTTACATACTACCAACAAAACACAATAGGAAGAGATAGAGAAATTCTACTTAAAATAGTTTCCTATGGTAAAAAACACTTGGGAGTCTACCTGCCAAAACAAAGGCAGAAACAATATGAATACAATTATAAAACACTTTTCACACAAATAATATCAGATCTAAACAAATGGAAATATTAATTTTTCATGGGTAGATGAAGCCAATATAATAAAATGACAATTATTTGCTTATTCCATTCCATACCAATCAAACTATCAAACATTATTTTTAAAAGCTAGGAAAAAAAAGTAACAAAATTCATCTGGAAGAACAAAAGGTTAAAAATAAATTTTAAAAAAATTAAGAAAGGCAGACTAGCAGTCCAGATTTTTAAAACTATATTACAAAATAATCTGATATTTGCTAAGAAATAGCATAGTGGATCAGTGAAATAGATTAGATACACAATACACAGTAGTAAATGACCACAGCAATCTAGTATTTGATAAGCCCAAAGATCCAAGCTTTTGAAGCAAGACCTAGTTATTGGGCAAAAATTGCTGGAAAACTGAAAAGCATTTTGGAAGAAACTAGGGATAGACCAACATCTCACAATGTATACCAAGTTAAGATTAAAATGGCTGCATGATTTAGACATAAAGTATGATATAATAAATCCATTCTGGGAACATGGAAAAATGTACCTGTCAGATTTGTGGGTAAGGGGAGAGTTTATGACCAAATGAGATTGAAAGGATTGATGAAAGTACTATAGATAATTTTGGTTACATGAAATTAAGAAGATTTTGTAAAATTAAATGAATTTTCCCAAATTAGAAGAAAAACAGGAAAGTGAGGAAAAATTTACAGAAAGTTTTCCTGTAAAGGCCTCATTTTTCAAATATATAGGAAATGGAGTCAAATTTATAAAAACAAGAACCATTCCCCACTTGATATATGGTAAAAAGATATCAAGAGGCAGTTTTCAGAAGAAGAAATCAAAACTGTCAATAATCACATGAAAAAAATGCCTTAACCACTAGTGATCAGAAAAAAAATGCAAATTAAAACTGCCTGAAATGCCACCTCTATCTATCTTGTTGGCTAACATGTTATACAAGGAAAACAACAAATATTGGACAGGATGTGGAAAAATTGGGAGAGTAATGCACTGTTGGTGGAGTTGTGAACTAGTCAAACCATTCTTGGAACTCTTTCCAAAGTTGGGACTATGTCCAAAGGGCTATTAAACTCTGCATATCCTTTGACCCAGAAGTACCACTACTAGGTATGTACCTCAAAAAGATCAAAGAAAAAGAAAGATCTATTTGTATGAAAATGTTCATAGCAATTCTATTTATGGTGGCAAAGAATTGGAAATCTTGGGAATGTCTACCATTTGGGGAATGGCTGAACAAGCTGTGGTATATGATTGTGTTGGAACTATTTTTATTTTAAGAAATGATGAATGGGATGCTTTCAGAAAACAAAACAAAACTGGAAACACTTACATAAACTGATGCAAAGTGACGTGAGACAAACAAGGAGAATATTGCACACAGTAACAATATTGTATGATAATCAGCTGTGAATGACTTAGCTATTCTGATCACGATGATGATTCAAGAAAATTTCACAGGATCCATGATGAAAAAATGTTATTCACTTTCAGAGAGAGAACTGATGAATTCTGAATGCAAATTGGACACTTTTTAAACTTTTGTTATTATTATTGTTTTATTTTGTTTGTATTTTTTTTTTTGCAATGTGGCTAATATGGAAATATATTTTGTGTGACTTCATATATATAATCAATGTAAGGTGTTTGGCTTTCACAAGGAAAGGGGGTGTGGAATAGAGGGAGAGAATATGGAACTCATTTTTAAAAAATGATAAATATTTTTATATGTAACTGGAAAACATTTAATAAAATATAATATTTTAAATGACCTTTTTTTGATATCCATTTCTTTGGTCTTCCAAGCAACACTATTCTTATATTTTCTGTGTGATTAATGTAAAGATACATCTTTGGTATCTCATCTTGGCATGTAGGTGACAATGTTTTCATTCATGCCAATGGTGAGCAATATCTATATCTATATCTATATCTATATCTATATCTATATCTATATCTATATCTATATCTATATCTATATCTATATCTATATCTATATCTATATCTATATCTATATCTATATCTATATCTATATCTATCTATATCTATATCTATCTATATCTATATCTATATCTATATCTATATCTATATCTATATCTATATCTATATCTATATCTATATCTATATCTATATCTATCTATATCTATATCTATCTATATCTATATCTATATATATCTATATCTATATCTATATCTATATCTATATCTATATCTATATCTATCTATGTCTATGTCTATGTCTATGTCTATGTCTATATCTATATCTATATCTATCTCTATCTCTATATCTATATCTATATCTATATCTATATCTATATCTATATCTATCTACATATACATACACATACATACATATATGTGTATATATACATGTACACACATATATATGTGTATATATACACATATATACATATACATATACATATATAATATATATATAAATAAAATCTGGTAATGAATTATGTATCTGTTGTCTGAGATCCATCTTAGTTAAGCTTCGAGAAGCTCATCAGCATAATCAAATCAGCAAGCATTTACTAAGTGCTTACTTTGTGTCAGGCACTATGCTAAAGTCTGGAGATCTAAGTAGAAGCAAAAAGACAGTCAACCAGTGAAAGGAAGCTGAATATCTAGGGACTGTTGGAGAAAAGAGAAGTTTGCTGAGTTAGGAAATGGTAAAAAAAAAATTGTAGAGAGTCAGGGGAAGCACCTATAGAGAAATGAAGACATGAACATAGCTGATTCGGCTGCTGTTCTTTAAAATGAAGATATTAGGGGCAGCAAGGTGGTACAGTGGATACAGCTCCAGCCTTGGAGTCAGGAGGACCTGAATTCAAATCCATACTCTGACATTTGGCACTTACTAGCTGTGTGACAGTGCGCAAGTCACTTAACCCCAATTGCCTCACCAAAAAGCAAAAATAAAATAAAATAAAAAATAAATAAAATAAAATAAAAAGAAGATATCAGGAGGAAATGACCAATCAGAGGAAGAGGCTGGAAGGGTGGAGCAATCTTCAAGCATAAGAATACTGAAAGAATGAAGCAATATTGCAAGATGAGAAGGCTGCTCATGTCACCATGGTACAAAGGTAATTTTTAATATGAGAAGGTTGCTGAAGTATAGTGCAGAAAGAAATTTGAAGGAGCAGGAGTGGACTTGAAGAGGAAGTATAAGGTTAACTACTTCTAGGGAATGATGCTTTTGAACCATTAAACCTAAAGAATTTTCTCTCTTATGAAAGAGACTGCATTAAGTTTGTACTGGTGGAGGGAATCCCCAAAGGGATAAAATCACAGATATGTGTGTGTATGCACATGTGTGCATGTAGTTTTATAGTAAAAAAAAATCACCATATTATTTTGTTCCATCATCAAAACATGTCTTTTGTGAATGTAGTATCCTAAACTGAATTTGCTCAGTGATGTAGGCTTCAATTGATGTCTTTTGACATAGGCTTTCTGCAGGCACAAAATAGTAGGCAAACTAGCTCAGCCATTTTTCTAGCCCTCTATGTAATTATTTCACAACACTGGAAAGTCTTCACAAGTGCAGCATCAACACTCACTCAGCTAGCATTGATCTGTCAGTACTTTGGTGGCATAATGGGTATATTTTTCTCTATTTTGTGGAAAGGCCAACACATGGGTTGCAGAAAGTTTGTGTTAGATTGCAAGCATATTGCAACCCACATACTGAGTGAATAACTTCATGTTGATCTTCTTTAGTTAGGAGCATATGAAAGACATACTCTTAGATTTGTAGACATGGTTATTTGCATATCCATAACATCTGATAATAGATCACATCAACAAAAAAGTAGCAAACTTTGGTAAAATATTTGATGAATGTACCACCTACTCTGGTAATGCTACCTGCAGGAAATGTGTACTTATGATGCTTCTTCCTTAGTGAAAAGAAATTTTGAAGTTTTCCACTTATTTGTTTTATTCAAAAAGTGCTTGTTTTATTGATGCAATAAGCCTCAACAACAGAGTGTCAAGTAGGTAGAGCCATCAGTATCTGCTAAAGTTCTATAAAAATAACTAAAAATAGCAATAACAATAATAATAGCTACCATTTATATTAAATGATATTATATTAAACCACAAGGTTTGTGCAAAGCATTTTACAAATATTCTTCTTTGATCCTCACAATAACTGTGAAATGTAGATGCTATTACCTAGTTGGATCATTGTAGCATTTAGATGACATTGGATTCTTAAATTTGGATTTGAAGATTACATGCTCTGCAGGCTTACCAAAATGGAAATACTGTGAATATTATCCAAGAGCTGTCTGTTGTTTAAGGAACCAACCTAGCTATGTCCTGAGAACCTCATCACCAAAGTGACCTCACAGTGATATTTTCTTGGACACAATAGTTTTCAACAATCCTTTACTAAATTAAAGCATGGTTATGATCTCTGTGGTTCATACAGAGAGAGTCCCACATCCTTGAAGTACCTGTGGACCATCATGAAAAGCCTTGTCAAAATTTAGCAAATAGGAATATACATGATAGCTAAGGGAACACAGCATGGCTTTTGAAAAATGAGGGTATAATCATTACTAAAACTTTTTGATAGTCAATCTGAGCATAGAGGATGGCAAAGTATGGGTTATTTGGGAAAGAAAAGCAAACTACTTTTATTTTCTTTTACTCTATTAATGATTATAATGCAATGCATATCATGATCTTAGTTCCATTTCCTGTTATGGAAATACTTCAATGATCAGAGACCAGTTTCATTAAAAACAAACATCATGGAGTTGTGTAATGCAATTGTTTGAAGATGTTTTGACTCCATAATTCCTGTGCAAGTAAAAAACAGAGAATGGAAATGCAATTTTTCAGTTTCAGAGATTAGTATTACTCATGAGCTAATTTGGAAAGTTTTCTAAAATTTAGTTTTTGCAATCCCTTAATAATAAAAAAAAAGACTGATGAAGAATTAGAACCTAGTTTTTGGATACATGGGTATAATATTGACTAAGAATTTCTTCAAAGCATCTCTTATTTGAAAAAAAAATCAACACATTAAAAAAAACCTAAAATACAAAAAATAATGTGTTCTTTGTAATTGGAATGATATACATGGTCCATCCAGAAAGCTGACCACAATGTATTGACTCTTGGGGCTGTTACATGTCCATGACCCATGAAACAGATCAAAATCAAACCTTACACACAAATTTATGAAGTGGTCTATAACTCATTATTACCAGAATTGGTGTTTGATACATATCACCAAGGATTCTGAATACACTTATCCAATTAGGTTAGATCTTTAGCCAAAAACAAGTTTAGAGAATTTTAATACAAAACTAGGGGAATTTATTTTTTTTACTTTTCTCAGAATTAGGGATGGGACATATGATTTCATTGGTGTTTGGAACACTCAGGTGAGGAAACTCTCTATATCAGTTCAGTCAATAAACATGTGATAAGTACTTACTATGTGCCACACATTGTGCTAAGCAATAGAGAAACAAAGAAAGACAGAAGGCAGGTGTGACTTTAAAGGGTCTCAATCTAATGGGATAAACAACATATAAACAACTAAGTATAAACAAAAGCTAAACAGGGTAACTGGAAGATTCATTGCAAATTACCAACATAAGGAAAGCACTAGAATTAAGGGAAATCAGAAAAGCCATCCTGAAAGAATTGGAAATCAAGGGGATACTCATCATTCAGGGAATGACTGAACAAGTTGTGTATATGATTGTGATGGAATACTATTATGCTATAAAATATGATGGGTAGGATGGTTTCAGAAAAATTTTGGAAGACTTATGTCATCTTATGGAAAGTGAAGTGAACAGAACCAAGAGAACATTGTACACAGTAACAGCAATATTGTTAAGGATGATCAACTGGGAAAGACTTAGATATTTTGATCAGAACAATGATCCAACACAATTCCAAATGACTTAAGATGAAAAATACTATCTACCTCCAGAGAAAAAAACTGATGAACTCTGAATAGAGATTGAAGCATATTTTTAAATTTTATTTTTCTTGTTTTATTTTTTGTCTGTGTTTTATTTTGCAACGTAGGTAATTTAGAAGTATGTTTTGTATGACTTCATGTGTATAATCAATATCAAATCATTCACCTTCTCAAGAAGGGGGAAGGGCAGAAAGAAAGTAGAGAAAATGGAACTCAAAATTTGAAAAAAATATTTTTTACATGTAATTGAGGAGTTTTTAAGAACATAAATAAAATACATTTGAAAAAAAAGTAAAGGCTTCCTTTATAAGGGTGAATTTTAGCTGTGATTTCCAGGGAAACCAGGAGATGGAGATAAGGAGTGGGAGCATTCCAGACTTGGAGGACAACCAGAGAAAATGTCCAGAGTCTGGAGATGGAATGTCTTGCACAAGGAACTGCAAAAAGACCACAATGGCTGACTCACAGTATATGTGGAGAAGAGTGAGGTGTCAAAATACTACACAAATATGGGGTATGGGTAGCTTTAAAATCCAAACCGAGTATTTAAA
Organism: Phascolarctos cinereus; assembly: GCF_003287225.1. Taxonomy (NCBI): domain Eukaryota; kingdom Metazoa; phylum Chordata; class Mammalia; order Diprotodontia; family Phascolarctidae; genus Phascolarctos; species Phascolarctos cinereus. Next base: position 187,321,992 of record NW_027555625.1, read on the forward strand.
ATTTGACCCTGAAGGTGACAGGCAACCACTGGAGTTTATGGAATCGGGAAGACATTACATGCTCAGTCCTGTGCTTTAGGAAGGTCATTTTGATAGCAGTTGAGAATGTACTAGAGCGGGGAGACACTTGAGGCAGGCAGACCAAACAGCAGATTATTGTAATAGTCCAAGCATGAAGTGCTGAGGGCCTGCACCAGAGTGGTGATAGCATTAGAGAAGAGAGAGTGAGAGGTATTATGAAGGTACAATTGACAGAACTTGGGAAACTGACTGGGTGTGGGGAGGGGTTAGAGAGAAGTCCAGAGAGATGACAATTAAGTTCTGAACTGGGTGACTCCAACCATGGTGGTGCTCTCAATAATTATAGGGAAATTGGATAAAGAGAATGGTTTGGGGCAGAAGATAATGAATTTAGTTTTAGATATGTTGAGTTTAACATGTATTTGGAACATCCAGTTTGAGAAGTACGGTAAAAAGTTGGAGTTTTCAGACTCTAGGTCAACAGAGATGCATGTCAGCAGCTTCTTTGAAACACATAGTTTTAGAAAGTTACAATATTGAACTGTTAGATGACTTTTACAGATTCACACAACCAGTATGCATGACTTGAAGGCCAGATCTCTATCCGTGATTCAATGTCATATCTCAAAATTATTTATATCATTAATTTTCCCTTGAATAAGCCAAGGGAACTCAATTTCAATACTAACAGAGTTACTTGCTACCTCTGATACTTTTCTGTTTCCCCCAACTTTTCCATATTTTGGGTTTGCTTCTGATCATTCACATTATTCTGGATTTGCCTCCTTGTGACTTAAATGCAAGAATACTATTGCTTAGAATTAATAATTGGAAAAAGTTGTTTTTATTCTAAAAGCTTTCAACTCATTCATGTTCTGAATGCTGGATTTGAAGCAATGCTTACCATGGAATTTTCCTGCACATAACAATTCGATTAAAATCAGGGTCAAGTTTGAAAGACAGTACTGTTTCAAAAACTCTCCATTTTTTTCAGTCCTCTGTCTTTATTGTTAGAAGTGGCCTAATGCCAATGTTTGTGGGATTTTCCTGAATTTGTTCTTATTCATTCAAGTTCATCCTAGTCATTTCTTTAGAGACAGAGTTTATCACTACATGAGGTCATCAAGTAAGGCAGGATGACATGGTATTTTGTAGAATAGATTTCTATTCAGTTAGAGGTCAGACCAAATGTCCTCTAAGAAAGATCCCTTTCCACTTTTAAATCTTGTGATTCTAAGAAGAAACTCTTGTGCTTCATGATCACTGTAGCATCACCATAAAATTTAAAGAAACTGGTGAATGACAAATGATTATACAATTTGGATGTGTTAAGAGAAAGCATCAGACTGCACTAAGGGTACTAGTAATACTGCTATTGCTCTAAGTTTCAAGTATTTTAGCTATGTTGTCTTATGAAGACAAGGGAAGCATCTGAGTCTAGAGGACTGATGTCTAGACTTGAAGTCAGAAAAATTGTAGGATCATAGATTTGGAGCTGGAAGTCACATGAGAAGCCACCTGATCCAACCTCTTTATAGGCAGCCTACGGGGATCCTTATTGTGCATCTTTCATTTTTGAAGAAGACTAATGATATCATGGGTGATGACTTTCAAGTGAATAGGATTTAAGTGAGTTAGAGTTGTATGAAGTTATCAGCCTCACTCTTCCTGAGTCATTGGACAAAAGTCAAGATGACTGGTGATGACCCAGAATACAATGAATGACCGTGACATCTTCAATGCCTCACCAAACTCTAAAAGTTCCAAAGTACCTGCTTCAGCTGCCTTAATGGCTATTGGAAAAAAATGTCCTCACCAGCCCATTCTGCCAAGGAAAGTCTTCATATTCTTGGGGTAGACATACCCCTTATTCACCAAGAGGTTTGAGGCCTATTGGTTAACTTTAAACTGGTTTAGCCAATCTGCCAATACAGTTTATCAGGATGTGGCCTCTGTTCATACTACAGCTTCTTGGAGCTGCAGGTGAGAGTGGAGTAAAGATGAACACCAAATGTAGATGAGCAACCCTAACAAGGGCATAATAAAAGCTCATTGACTGGTTCACGATAGAGATGTTCTTATGAGGCTTGCCCCTTATTGATCCTAAAAAGCTACACGGTAACCTCCAATTAATCTGAACAGTTTGGGTAATGATATAGTGTGCTAAACAACAAACAAATAATTAAATAATTGATGGAATTAATTAAAGCATACATAGTGTTTAATTAGTTGTCCCTAGAAATTGAACTAGAAGCTGTCAAGTCACACTTGATTTAAGGAAAATTTCTTTTTCTTTTTTTTGGCTAAGCAATGGGGTTAAGTGACTTGCCCAGGTCACACAGCTAGTGTTATATGTCTGAGGCCGAATTTGAACTCAGGTCCTCCTGACTCCAGGGCCAGTGCTCTATCCACTGTGCTACTTAGCTGCCACCTAGCTGCCCCCTAGGAAAATTTCTTAAAAATTAGAGATATACTAAAGTAGAATGGACTGCCTATGTGAGGAAAGAAGTTCTCTCTTATCAGAGATTTCCTAGTAACTTTGAATGACCACTTATTGATATGTTAAAGAGGAAATTTTTGCTGAATGAATTAAAAGGCAGTACTTTAAAAGCACCATTTTAAAACTTTAAATTTTCATGTAATTTCTTTTTATATATTTATTTATATGTATATATTTATTATATATTTACATATATATTTTCACATATTTTCTTTTTATATATTTCATTAGTTTGAGAATAGAAAAAAAATATTTTATTGTGAAAGAGAATATTTGTTCTGAAGATTCTGAAGGAATACTTTTTTTCTCCCCTCCCCTGTTAGAATTATTCTTTAATTTCCTCCTGAACTATTCCTCTGGTCATTAGAAAAATATTAAATCACTTGTATTTTCTTCTACTTTTCTATCTCTTTTGCCCTAATTTCTTGTTTCATGGAATCTTGATTTTTGTTAAGTCTATTCTAGTTTGCAGGTAGTTTGTGACCTGGGTAAAGTTTACCACTTCACTTTATAATCTACTTCTTCCCTCCAATATTTTTTCTCCAGAGATTTGTATCATTTTTATTGCTTGCTTAATTTCTTATGGGCATTCATGCCATGGAAAATTCATATTTTTGAGTTATTTCTTACAGTTGTCATGGCATTATTTTCTCCCTTTACGTTAGATTTCTGGGCATATAATTATTATTTTTCTTTTTGTTAGCTGGTAGTCTCTTTGCTTTACTCATCTCTCTAACATTAATTCTTGAATTTGGCCTTTGTATCAGAAATAGGCTCTGTCACTACAAATGATATTGAATTCACTGCATCAAATCCTTAAATATTATCCTATGTCCACAGTGAAATCCATGTCCACTATGGTGAGACTGGCTAAACAACCAAGCAAAGGAAATTTAGATGGCTAGTTAATTTCTGTCACCCAGATTATATGGTTGAATGGGCAATGCAGTGAGTTAGCTAATCACAATACCTAAGTAATTTAAGAAAGAATATTATTTTGACATGGAATTAAATTAAAGGAAGCAAGCAGCCTGGATTGCATTTGGGAAACTATACAGTAATTTTAATAATCACAAGCTGTTCCTTATGGCTGTGATGATGATGGTGATGATGATGATGATGATGATGATAGCTTAAATGTGTATGGAGATTTGAATTTACACAGAATTGGCAATCCCCTTTTTCCTTTAGCCCTACAACAATTACTATCCTTATTTTACAAAAGGGTAAATTGAGATGTAAAATTTAAGTAACAACCTCATCATCATGTAAATAATGAGGCCTTGCCAAGATTAAGTCATATCTTTTGAATTTAAGAGCAGTGTACCCATATGTTTATTATAGTTAAGCAACTTAAAAAAATCTTTAAATCATTCACCTTATTTATTCACCTCAACTGCATGGGCCTAGTTATACATTATGAAGTAAATATAGTAAACATTCACTTATCCAGAATGGAAACACTCAGAAATCTCAAATCACTGGGTTGTTTCTTTTCCATATTCTTCATGAATTTATGAGAAAATAATGGTAGACAAGCTGATAGGAAGGACTTATTCAACAAAGCAGCTCTGTAGGATTATAAAATCACAGATTCAAAGCTTCCTTTGAGCCAGAAAATTGAAAAGCTTATTAGACTAGCTGTCTCTGGGCAATCAATAAGTTCAGCTCTATCTTCATCCACTAAGATGTAACATTATCAAATTAGAGTTTAGTATTTCTTCCTGTGTATCAAAAAACATCTGCAAAACTGTCTTTCCATCAGTAAATCAACTAGCATTTGTTAAGCACCTACTATGTGCCAGCCACTGTGCTAAGCACTAGGGTTACACAGAAAGGTAATAATAAGCCACTGGAAGTTTATTTTATAAGGGAAAGATATGGTAAGACTTGGGATTTAGGAAGATCACTTTGACAGGTGAAGAACAGCTTGGAGAAAGAAGAGACTTGAGGCAGGGAGACTAAAGGGCAGGCTATTTCAGAAGACCAGGTGTGAGATGATAATGGCCTGCACTAGTATAGTGGCAGTGTCAGAGGAGAGAGGTTGTGAAGGTTTTAATGACACAACTCGGCAACTGAGTGGAAATAGGGCAGTGTGACAGATTATTGGCCCTCATTTCTATTTAAGTTTAACACCACTGTGATAACTATCATCTCTAATATTTTTTGGGGGTTAAATAACTTTCAGTCATATAATTACATTCTATTCCATCTTTCTTACAATTTCGAATTACATTGTAAAAGATTTTTTTTATTATTTCCCACATTTCAAGGTAGTTTTTCCTTTGATGTTAGCCAGCTCTTATCTTTTAAGCTCATGAGAATTTATTATTAACCTTTTTACAAGACTAAATTTTAATTTAAGCCTTTTAAAAGGGTACTATAGGGGAGGCGGAGCCAAGATGGTGGAGTGAAAGCAGTGACTTGCTTGAGCTCTCCCCCAAACCCTTGCAAATACTCATAAAAAATGGCTCTAAACAAATTCTGAAGCAGCAGAACCCACAAAAAGACAGAGTGAAACAAATTTCCACCCCAAGACAACCTGGATGATTGATCAGAAAGGTGTATCACACCGGGCCGGGAGCGCAGCACTGTGCGGCGTGGATGTGCAGGCCACCGAGAACCTGGAGCAGGCCTCAGAGGACTGAATCTCGGGCAGCTGTGGAGGTTTCCAGACTCCTCAATCCACCAATACCAAAGACAACTTGGTCAGTGGGAAAAGTCTGTTTCTGTCGATGCTGAGAAAGGAAGGTGGGGTTTCAGCTCCATTCCCCAAGAACATGGCCCTGGGGAGAGGGGAGCTTCCAGCCCACAGACTGAGGGAGAATCCAGTGGCTGATCAGAGAGGGATTGCAGGGATCTCTTTGCCAGTGATGAGGCAGCAATCTCTTGCTTTGCCCATGTTTGGATCTGGGTCACAGTTCTGGGTGGTGGTGTTGGGGTGAGGAGGAGCGCTGGCTTGGTGGAGCTTGGAGTGATTGTGGAGAGGAGCCCCTCTGCACAGTTACAGGACAGAAAGGAGTACTTGTAGTCTCAGGCCAGGAAAGGAGTAAACACCTCACCCCTTAACCTACCACCTTGGAAGAACTGAAAATTTACAGGTCCCTACAAGTATCTCTGAAAACAGCTGTACTAACCCTCCAAAGCTTGGGACAGTACATTCTCCACATTGGAAGCAGATTTGTACCTTAACAAAGAGTTTAAAACTGAAATAATTGGCTGGGATCATGAGCAAGCAGCTCAAAAAGAGTCAGACTATATTATCTTACTTTGGTGAAAAAGAAGATCAAAATATACGACCAGAAGAAGACAACAAAGTCAAAGCTCCTATATCCAAAGCCTCCAAGAAAAATATGAATCAGTCCCAGGCCTTGGAAGAGCTCAAAAGGGATTTTGAGAAGCAAGTAAGGGAAGTAGAGGAAAAACTGGGAAGAGAAATGAGAGTGATGCAAGAAAATCATGAAAAACAAGTCAACAGCTTGCTAAAGGAGACCCAAAAAATACTGAAGAAAATAACACCTTAAAAAATAGCCTAACCCAAATGGCAAAAGAGGTCCAAAAAGCCAATGAGGAGAATGCCCTAAAAAGCAAAATTGGCCAAATGGAAAAGGAAGTCCAAAAATTACTGAAGAAAATACTTCCTTAAAAATTAGAATAGAGCAATTGGAAGCTAGTGACTTTATGAGAAATCATGACATAGTAGAACAAATCCAAAAGAATGAAAAATTAGAAAACAATGTGAAATATCTCATTGGAAAAACAACTGACCTGGAAAATAGATCCAGGAGAGAGAATTTAAAAATTATTGGACTATCTGAAAGCCATGATCAAAAAAAGAGCCTAGACATCATCTTTCAAGAAATTATCAAGGAAAACTGCCCTGATATAGTAGAACCAGAGGGCAAAATAGAAATTGAAAGAATCCACAGATCTCCTCCTGAAAGAGATCCCCAAAGGAAAACTCCTAGGAATATTTAGCCAAATTCCAGAGTTCCCAGGTCAAGGAGAAAATATTACAAGCTGCCAGAAGGAAACATTCAAGTACTGTGGAAACACAATCAGGATAACACAAGATTTAGCAGCTTCTACATTAAAGGACCGCAGGGCATGGAATATAATATTCCGGAGGGCAAAGGAGATAGGATTACAACCAAGAATCACCTACCCAGCAAAACTGAGTATAATCCTTCAGGGGAAAAAATGGTCATTCAGTGAAATAGAGGACTTTCAAGCATTCTTGATGAAAAGACCAGAGCTAAATAGAAAATTTGACTTTCAAATACAGGACTCAGTGGAACATGAAGAGGTAAACAGGAAAGAGAAATCATAAGAGACTTATTAAGATTGAACTGTTTACATTCCTGCATGGAAAGATGATATTTATAACTCATGAGACCTTTGTCAGTTAGGGTAGTTGGAGGAAAAAAAATATGTATGTATGTAGATAGATAGATAGATAGAGGGCACAGGGTGAGCTGAAGATTAAGGGGTCATATCTGGAGAATAAAATTAAGGGATGGGAGGATATACTGGAGAAGAAGAAAGGGAGAGGTAGAATGGGGTAAATTATCTCACAAAAAAAAAACAGAAAAGAAAAGTCTCTTACAGTGGAAGGGAAACAGGGGAAGGTGAGAGGGAATGAGTGAATCTTATTCTCATAGGATTTGGCTTAAGGAGGGAATAACATACACATTCAATTGGGTGTGGAAATCTGTCTTACCCTACAGGAAAATAGGGGGAGAAGGGGACAAAAGAACAGGGGGATGATAGAGAGGAGGGCAGATTGGGAAAGAGGGTAATCCGAAGTAAATACTTCTGAGGAGTGACAGTGTCAAAAGAAAGAAAAGAATAAATGGGAGGGCAGGATAGGATTAAGGGAAATAGAGTTAGTTTTTCACAACATGTCTGCTATGGATGTGTTTTGCATAACTGCACATGTACAACCCATATTGAGTTGCTTGCCTTTTCAATGAGGGTGGGTGGGGAGAGAGGAAGAGAGAAAATTTGAAACCTAAAGTTTTAAAAACCTATGTTTAAAAAAATGTTTTCACATGCTACTGGGAAATAAGAAATAGGAAATGGGGTAGAAGTCTATCCTGCCCTACAGGAAAATAGAAGGGAAGGGGATAAGAGAAGGGGGAGAGATAGAAGAGAGACAGACTAGGGGAAGGGATATTCAGAATTCATGGCATCTTGGGGTGGGGGAGGGGGAGATGGGGTGAAAATTTGGAGCTCAAAAACTTGTGGAAGTGAATGTTGAAAACTAAAAATAAACAAATTCATCTTAAAAAAAGTGTACTCTATTATTATATCATTGAATCATGATTAGTTTCTCTAAAAACTTTCCTAAAACAAAAAGACTTTGTTAATTGATTCCTTTTCATTGTGGTTTTTGTCCAGCTCTTCACAGCAAAATATTCTGAGAACTTAAACAGTAGATTTGGATAGTAAACAGATAATATGGTGGAAAGACCACTGGCCTCCATTTATCTTAAACTAGCTCTCATTTCTCACTTTTATCATTCATCCCTGATGCCCAACTTGTCAGCTACCTAATTATCTGCTGTGTATGACTCTTCAGGAATCAGGATAAAACATGTTAAGGTATCAGGAAGGGAAGAATCTGATGATGAAATTAATCCCAAATTCCTTTCTGAATATGAAAGTGCATTCTGGACTCCAAGGCCAAGTCTAATCTCTGCCTGAATAATAGTCCCTTTAATAACATACCCAACAAAATTTGTACTTTTCTTGAAGGCATCCACTTAGAAGGTACCTACTGACTCCCAAAGAAGTATATTCCACTTTCAGATAGCTTTAATTGTTAGGAAATATGTCCTGGCATCAAGCCTAAATTTGTCTCTTTGCAACTCCTATCCATTATTCCTAGATGACCCTCTGAGGCCAAAAAGAATAAATACAATCCTTTCACATGAAAGCCCTTCAAATATTTGAAGACAGCTATCATAACTTCCTTGAGTCTTTTTTTCTTCAGGCTATGCACACCCAGTTCTTTCAATTTCCTTTAATATGGCATAATTATGAGGCCTACTGTTATAAAGGATACTCTACTCAGGACCCTCTCTAATTTAAAATGTCCTTCCTAAAACATAACATCTAGCACTGAACATAGTACTCTAGATGGCAGATGTATTCAGACCTGGTTAGAGCACTGCAGTACTATTATTTTCCTCTTCCTTCCTGGAAGTCAATCTCTCTAAATGCAGTACATGATTACATTGACTTTTTTGACTACCATGCTGTCGAATTGTTTTGAGCTTGAAGCCTACTTAAATTCCTCAGATTTTCTCAGAGAAACTATTGTTTGTTTAATCATGCCTCCTTGATTTTATTCTCCTAGTTAATTGTAAGGCTATAGTTAAGAATGGAAATGTATATTTATTAGTTTTTACTTTTATTGTATTCAGTCATGTATTCTAACCTGTTGAGATCTTTTGGGATAACTAATTGATTCAGTCATCCAGTGTTAGTTATATTTCCTATATTTCTGTCATCAGCAAGTTTGATAATAAAACCATGTATGACTTTGTCCAAGTCACTAATAAAAATGTTAGAAAAACATACAATATAGGTCAAGACAGACTGACAGACCTAGTAACTTTCTTTGAGTAAAAAAAGTAGGAAAAAGGTATGGGTAAGGGAAAAGTGAAGTGCCTCCCCAAGAGAGACTACATGGCCAAAGGAACTTGTCCATCATAAAAGGTATAATTTTAGGTAAAAGTGTGCTTACAAACATATTTAAGTGTTATTGGGGAAAAACTACTACTACTAATAGCTGGCATTTATATGGTACTTAAAGGTTTGCAAAACACTTAAGAAATATTATTTCATTTGATTTTCTCAACTTTGGAAATCTGGTGCTGCTATTATCCCATTTTATAGATAAGAAAACTGGTACAGATAAAGGTTGAGTGACTTGCCCTACTTTACAAATTATCCTAAGTATATTTAATGTACTACCTCAAGCATATTTCTGTCCCTTTATTTATAAAGTTTGGGATACATTTGTAATGGATCTATATATGAAACAGAAGAAATCTACAGTAAATCCACTTGAAATCTTGAAAGAAGGGCAGGATTTTTTCTTCTTGTGAAACCATGCTCTTCTTTTAGGACCCAGTTCTAATCATACTTCCTCCATGAAACCTTCTTGATTATTTCAGTCATAAGTTATCTCTCTCTCTTCTAACTCTCAGAGAACTTCATTTGTAACTGTCTTGTAGCCCAAAGCTTTGCTCTATAGTTATTGATGTACATGTTGTATCTTCCCTACTAGACTAATTAATTTAAAGGAAAACACTTTGTCTTATGCAATCACCTTTGCATCTGTCTAATACATCAGTACAGTGGCCTTGCCCACACTACAAGACCAATATATCTTTCTTCAAAGAAAAATAGTTGATTCAACAAAACTAACAGAAATCATACGATTATCTCAGTAGATGAAGAAAAAGCATTTGACAAAATATAACACCCATTCCTATTAAAACACTATACAGCATAGGAATAAATGGAGTCTTACTTAAGATGATAGGTAGCATCTATCTAAAACCACCAGCAAGCATTACAGGTAAAGGGGGAAGCCAGAAGCATTTCCAATAAAATCAGAAGTGAAACAAGGATGTCCATTATCACTACTGTTATTCAATATTGTACTAGAAATGTTAGATTTAGCAATAATGGAAAAAATGGAAGGAATTAGAATAGACAAAGAAGAAACAAAGCTATCACTCTTTGCAGATGCTATGATGGTATACTTAGAGAATCCCAGAGAATCAAGTAAAAAATTATTTAAAATAATAAACAAATTTAACAAAGTTGCAGGATAGAAAATAAACCTACATAAATCATTGGCATTTCTATAGTTTACTAATAAAGCCCAACAGCAAGAGATAGAAAGAAAAATTCCATTTAAAGTTATTGTACACATTATAAAATATTTGGCAGTCTACCTGCCAAAACAAACCCAGGAACCATACGAACACAATTACAAAACACTTTTCATACAAATACAGTCAGAGCTAAACAATTGCAAAAAATATCAGTTGCTCATGGGTAGGCCAAGCTAATATAATAAAAATGACAATTCTACCTAAATTAATTTACTTATTCAGTGCCATACCAATGAAACTAACAAAAATTATTTTGTAGAGCTAGAAAAAAAATAACAAAGTTCATTGGGAAGAAGAAAAGATCCAGAATATCAAGAAAATTAATGAAAAGAAGTAGAAGGGAAGGTGGTCTAGCTGTACCAGAACTTAAATTGTATTATAAAGCAGCAATCATCAGAACTACTTGGTACTGGCTAAGAAGTAGAATGTTGGATCAGTGGAATAGGTTAGGTATCCAAGACACAACAGCAAATGACTATACTAATCCACTATTTGATAAATTCAAAGACTCCAGCTACTGGGATAAGAACTCACTACTTAACAAAAACTGCTGGGAAAACTGGAAAATAATATGGCAAAAATGAGGCCTAGACCAACATCTTGCACCCTATACCAAGATAAAGTCAAAATGGGTACATGATTTAGATATAAAGACTGATACTACAAGCAAACTAGGAGAGCAAGGAATAGTTTACCTATCAGATCTATGGAGAAGGGAAGAATTTATGACCAAACAAGAGATAGAGAACATTATGAAATGCAAAATGGATGACTTTGATTACATTAAATTAAAAAGATTTTGCACAAACAAAACCAATGCAATCAAGATTAGCTAGGAAGTAAAAAGTTGGTAAATAATTTTTACAGCCAGTGTCTCTGATAAAGGCCTCATTTCTAAAATACATAGAGAACTGAGCTGAATTTATAAGAATACAAGTCATTCCCCAATTGATAAATGGTCAAAGGATATGAATAGGCGGTTTTCAGAGGAAGAAATTAAAGCCATCTATAGTCATATGGAAAAAATGCTTTAAATCACTATCGATTACAGAAATGCAAATTAAAACAACTCTGAGGTACCATATCACACCTATCAGATTAGCTTACATGACAAAACAGAAAAATGATAAATGTTGCTGGAAAAGATGTGGGAAAATTGGAATACTAATGCATTGTTGGTGGAGTTGTGAACTGACCCAACCATTCTGGAGAGCAATTCAGAACTGTACCCAAAGGGCTATAAAACTGTACATACCCTTTGACCCATGATGCTACTTCTAGGTCTGTATCCCAAAGAGATCATGAAAATGGGAAACGGACCCACATGTACAAAAATATTTATTGCAGCCCTTTCTGTGGTGGCCAAGAATTGGAAATTGAGAGGATGCCTATCAAGTGGTGAATGGCTGAACAAGTTGTGGTATATAAATGTAATGGAATACTATTGTGCTACAAGAAATGATGAGCAGTCAGATTGCAGAAAACCTGGAAAGACTTATATGAATTGATGCTGAGTGAAATGAGCAGAACCAGGAGAACATTGTACACAGTAACAGCCACGTTGTGTGATGACTAATATTGATAGACTTAACCTTCCTCAGCAATACAAGCAATAAGACGTCTCCAAAGGCCTCATGATGTTATCCACATCCAGAGAAATAACTATGGAGTGTGAATGCAGATTGAAGCATACTATTTCCTCTCCTTTTCTTTTGCTGCTTTGTTTTGTTCCTTCATTCTCGTGGTTCCTCCCATTAGTGCTAATTTTTCTTTACATCATGACTAATGTAAAAATATGTTTAACATGAATGTATAAGTAGAGTATATATCAGACTGCATGCTGTCTTTGGGTAGGTAGAGAAGAAGGAGGGGGAGAAAATTTAAAACTCAAAATCTTATGGAAGTGAATGTTGAAAACTAAAAATAAGTAATTAAAGAAAAATGGTTGATTGATTAATTGATTGATTTATTGATTGTGTGCATGTATTTTATAGGGCAGCAGAACTGAATTGCCAGAAATTTTTGTGTGCTTTTTTTCATATTCAGTGAATTATGCATTCATTCACCTAGAAGATTTCTGTTCTGTGTAAGGCACTGCTTTTGATACTTAAAAAAAAAATCAAACTTACTATATGTTTCATTTGGACTCTGATGATTATTTTGACTACACAGATTAAATAAAGTAGCATTCCTTACTATGGGAAAGGAAAAAAAAACCTGAAAGATGATTAAAAATTGAAAGATGATTAAAAATTATCTCAACCTACTGAGGGTGTCACGGAATCCTTCCTAAACATCAATATTTCAAGTATGGCTTTGGACGGATTTAGACAAGATGTTCTTCTGAGATAACCTCCAGCAATTAGACCATATGTTTAAGTGTTAGCCCATCTAATGGAGTAAAAATAATGAGATGGACCAGGAGAGGGGAATCTGTGGCCTCAAGGCCACATGTGGCCCTCTGGGTCCTCAAGTATGGCCCTTTGACTGAATCCAAACTTCACAGAACAAATTCTCTTAATAAAAAGATTTGTTCTGTAAAACTTAGATTCAATCAAAAGGCCTTACTCAAGGTCCTAGAAGATCACATGTGGCCTCGAGGCCACAGTCTCCACATCCCTGAATAGACTATTGAACTGATAAATTTTATTGTCTGTTCAACCTTAGCCATTAGGAAAAATGAATGATTCACCTTCCCTGTGGGAGTGGTGTCATCTTTAATCTCCTTGTGACAATCCCTGAATAATCACTGACATGCCCAGGGAAGATAGGAATTCTTCTCAAAGATCAGGCAGTTTATATGGATAAATCCTAATTCTACTGTACTTCTTAATAGGATTTGGAGCTAAAAGGGACTTTAGAAATTATCTTGGCAGATAACTGGTACAGTGGATGGAGAAATGGGCCTGGTATCAGGAAGACCTGAGTTCAAATTTGGCTGAAGACTGATACTAGTGGGCAACTCTGGGCAAGTTGCTTAAACTCCATTTGCCTCACCTACCTGCCAGAGTTGTTGTGGGGATCAAATGATTTAATTATTGTAAAGCACTTAGCACAGTGCCTGGCACATAGTAAGTGCTATATAAATGTTAGCTCTTATTATTATTTTTTAAAATTATCTCAACATGTACCCTTCAGTATAATCACACTGGCATGTTAGACATTCCCTAGATAGAGAATTCTTTCCTGGAGTCCCTCTCTTCCCTTCATAGATACTTTGACTTCCTTTAGGACACAGAACAGATGTTGCCTCCTACTTGAAGTCTTTCCTAAACCCAGTATTGTTAACACTTTGTCCTTCATGAATTACTTGGTATTATTTTGTATGTACTTTATATTAACTTATCTTTGTATATGCTGCCCCACTCCTCCCCCCGCAACCAGACAGAATGGAAGCTCTTTCAAGGCAGACAATATTTCATTTTTTATCTTTGTATTCAAATTAAAATGCATAATGTATAATATGGAATTCACTAATGTTTGTTGAATTAAAAATATGTAAAGAAATCATGCAAAGAAAGATGACAAGAAGCAGTAGCTATTTGCTAAGGAAAGCACTGAAACCTTTATTCCTTAGCCATAGAAATGTGTAGGATTAAAGAAAAAAGGTGCTGTAACACGTGGGTTACTTTAACAGTGTAACTATTCTAACAGTGCCCCCTTCTTGACAAGGGTCAGATTTAGTCTGAATTATTGTCTATTAAGTTAATTTTACATCATAATGTTCAAATTGTCATAAGGCCAATGGCTCTCTACGTGGTTTCATAATAAACATTGGCTGTTTTGGCAGTGAAATACACTCAGTTCTGGGCCAGAGGCTACTGCTGTCTCTCCTCTGTCTAAATTTGAAAAGCTGAATTCTAATCCCAGCCAGCATCTACAATTGTGCTATGTAGATTAGAAGCCAACTGCCATTAATTGCTACCACGATAGTTGTCTTGCTGAAGGTCAGTGTGATTCTGGGCATTTTCCCTGGCAACCATAAAGAATTTGTAGGAACAAAGGTATCTTTTCCAGCTGATACAATGTGACTTAGGGCTACTGCAGTCCAACAGAAACCAAGACCCAAGACATTCCAATCCATTGAATGAAGTACCACTGATACTCAGTTGTCTTTGTCCAATCATATTTTCCTTGTTAATACTGAGCAGCTTTTCTCTCTGTGTCTATGTGAATACAGCTATAATATACTTTCTTCCTTTAAAAAAAACAATTCATAAATTTTATGAAGTTTTTAAAAAATCAGTCATAAAGCAATATGAGCAAGGGGCACATATATATCTGAGTCCCATCTGTCATCTCAAACAGGACTGGGGCCAAAACCTATTATTTAGTTTCTAAAGTCTAATAATCACCAAATGTTCATACAGACCTCCTTGGTTATTCCCTTTATGGTAGAGACTTGCAAATACAAATCTTCAGGGAGAAAAGGAAGGCTTACATGCTGTAATAACAACAATAAGCTTTCTTTTTTCTTTTCTTTATTTTCCTAGGATGAGCATATGGGATTTTTACTCATACCATGTACTTTCTCCAAGTCTCAGAACCCCTTTTTCTCTACTTAACAATAGATTGTAGCTATTTATTTTGGAAAGTAGTTAGAGTCACAATGATTACCTTCAGTTGTTCCCCTTCAGGATGCAGTTACATTAGTCTTAGAGAAAAAGAGAAAACTCCTTCCTTTTAGCAGAGCCAGGGGACCAGAGAGGAAAATTCTGTACATGCTTTCAGTTGTAGTTACTATACATGTTTGCTTTTAATTAGCTATTTTTCTTTGTTACTTTTTGCTTGGTGGGAGGGCAAATCTAGAAATTACTGTGATATGAAAACAACAAATGACAGTCATCAAACTTATTTCAAAGAAAAAGAATAGTGTCATAAAATTTGATTGGGCATTCACTTTGTATGCTACCTATGTTATTTTCCTGGTGACTTCTCCAAATGCATCAATGGAAAAGATTTTATTTCCCCTTCGGCCACTAACATTTTAAAGCCTTGCTTGTAACTTATTTTCAAATAGGAATCAGTCCTACAACGCTATTGAGGAAGATACATTTTTAAAACAACTTTCTTTTAGTTTTATATTTTGTTGTGGATTGTATAAATAATTCAGAGTGTATAGATAGAAACAGTTTTCCAAATACTTGCATTATCCTAGTAACTAAAATATTTCCATTTTTTCTCTCTCCTTAGGAGTAACTTTCCCTTCTAAAAATAGTTAGTTTTAATACCCTTACATATGGAAACATTTTAGAAATAAAATCTATTTCTGGGTATGATGATGTTATTTCAGGTGCCAAGATGTTACCATGTTCATGAGGAGCAATTGAGACAACACATTTAAAACTTTGTAAATTTTAAAGTGCTACAAAAATGTCAGCTATTACTGCTACTACCTCTTCTATCATTGCATGTTTTCTGGTATAAATTAAATATTTGTAGAGAAAATAGGTGATTTGTAGAATGGAACTAATGATTAATTAGGATGGTGGCCAATGACTACTACAGGTATATACACTCTAAGTCATGACCCATGGTACCTTTCTGTACCCAGCCTCTCATCACACACAAACACACACATGCAAATGCACATGTACACAAACACACATGTACTTACTGACTGAATTTTACAAACCTTCTACTATAAATATGTTTGTTTTGTCAATATCAAACCCATAAAATGTTCCCATATATCTTTAACATATGGAGTCAGTCATAATAAACAATCCCCCCCAAAAAAAACCCCACTTTAAACTATTAGAGCTTAAAGGGAATATTGCAATAATAAAAAATAGCAATTTTCCTTTTTTAAAGCACTGGCTTCGTTAACAGCCTGCTGAGGTTGATGGGCAGTATAAGCATTATTATTCCTATTTTGCAGCTAAAGAAACTGAGGCTTAGAGAGATTGACAGATTCACAGAACAACAGAGCTTCAGAGAGTCCTAAAAGGTCATCTCCTACAATCTCTTCATTTTATAGCTGAAGAAAATAAAAGTATCCTGAAAAGGTAAAACTAGCTAATGTGATTGCTGAACCACTGTGAATGATGTTTGAAAGATCACAGAAAACAGGAGAGACAGCAAAAGATTGGGTGAGTGAAATGCCCAAACTGAAAAAGAATGATAACTAAGTCTAAAAATTGTAAGTCAATAAGATTAACCTTAATTCCTGGGAAATTTCTGGAACAGGTCATTAAAGAGATGTTTCTGAATATCAGAAAGGAAAGTAATGACTGGAAAGAGCCAGTCTGTGGCTTTATCAAAAACAGGTTAGGCCAGGCTAACCTCATATTCTTTTTAGATAGGATTACTAAACTAGTTTGTGAAAGGTGATGTGGATATAGTTACCAAGGTTTTAGCAAAGCTTTTGAAAAAATTCTCATACATTCTTATGGAAAAAATAAAGTGATATGGATTACACATTTATACAAAAAGATAGAGGGAAGGAAGGAAGAAAGCAAAGAAGGAAGAAAGCAAAGAAGGAAGGAAGGAAGGAATCAAGCATTTATAAAGAACCTACTATGTGCATAGTGCTAAGATTACAGATATTATCTAATTTAGTTCCCATAATAACTCTGGGAAATAGGTTGTGTATTATCCTCATTTTATAGATAAGGAACCTGAGGGAAACTGAGGTTAAGGGACAGGGTTACAAAGGTTTATACAGCTTGAGAATGTTGGAGGTCAGATTTTAACTCAGATTTTCCTGACTCAGTACCCAGAGCTCTATGTATTGCACTACCTAGCTGCTTCTGTATGGATTCAAAATTGATTGAATGGACAGATTTAAAAGTAATTATTAGTGGTTCATTGTTAATATAGCAAGAGATCTCCAGGGGAATACCTGAAGGATATGTGTTTTTTCCTACGCTGTTTAAGTTTTTTTTCCCCTTCAATAAATTAGAAAAAGGTACAGATCTTCCAGTTTACATGTGGAATGAATAGGGGTGACAGAAGATAGGTAGCACAGAGGATATCAGAGGCATGATCCAAAATGTTCTCTACTATATAGTAGTAATTCTCAATTTTTTTTAATCTCCAGACCCCTTTATACTCTTAAAAATTGTTGAGGACCCCAAAGAGATCATTTACATGGGTTATACCTATCTTTATTAATTAGAAATTAAAGTATCTTAGCATTAGTATAAAAATAGTTTGAATTCACAGATACCTTGAAAGGATCTTGAAGATCATTAGGAATCCTTGGACTACACTTTGAAAACCTCTGGTCTAGAGTATTAGGATGGACCCAATACAATAGAGATGATTGAGAAGTCATACATCTGGATTTTTAAAATGTCACCTCCATAAAAATAAAATGATCTGGGCATGATTAGGGAATAGTTGTTCTTGAGAAGATACTGAGATTTTCACAGACTTTAAGTTAAATATGAATCAGCAGTGTAATGGGGAAGGAAAATATACTAAGGAGATGTTGTGCTATAGAAAAGGAGAGAATATTTCTCCAGGAATAAGGAGGTAAAAATCCCACAGTGGTCTGTCCTTGTCAAATGTCATCTAAAATATTGTGTTTCTCCTCCTTGTATTTCTACAAGCAGAACTTTAAAGATTGCTTGCCCAGTGTTATAGTATAGATCCCTTTTATATACTGATTGAACGAAATGGCTATTGAAATGCCTTTCTACTCTAAAATTCTGTGATTTTGTGAAAATGAGGCTCAGAGGTGATAAGTGATAGAATCATAGAATGTTACAGTTTGAAGATCTAACATTAAAGATGACCTTTTTCTACCTATTTCCTTGATAGAAGCGATGGAGATCCAAAGAGATGTTAACTAACCTTCATTAGATCAAGCACATCATTAATGAGAGAGTTTGGATAGAACATAGATTCTTTACTCTACCACCACATTATCATTCCTCCTAGGAAGAATATCAGCTGGAGTTTGTCTCTAATTGTGTGGATTCACCTGTGTCACTGAGGCTTGCAGGTTTCTGCTATGCTCTTTGCTTTAGCTCAAGTTTCTGCATCCAAGAGACAGATCATAACAAGGATAAGGAGCTTTTCCACTGGGGACAAAAGCAAGGCACCCAAAATGTACACCATTACTGACCACTACACACAAAATCTTCTGCAAGTGTCAACATGGTAAAGAATAAAGTTCTGCATGGGTGAAGTGTCAGAAATATTCTATTACCAATTTGTGTTAAAGTAATAAAATCTTTGTGCATCAACACAATATGTACATTTGAAAATCATAATATTTAACAAATATTTCCTGCCAGTAGCATTGGTTTTTTGTTCTGACATATGTCAGCTGAATAAAAATATTCCTATTCTGAATAATGAATTTGACCACAGAGACAAATGAGTCATTCAGGATGGCCTGGCATGCATTCCAGGTCTCTTTCCTGACACTCTGTTGCTTCTTTAAATATGCCCATTTGCCTTGTTGTAAACTTGGTTTGCATAAAATTGGTTTTTACCCTTTCAAACTTTCACATGATAACAATAGCTTTCCAAAAACTTTCACAAATAAAGTACATAAAAAACCAAAGGCATAATTTACAAGCCTTCAGGTTTGAAATGTTTGTTACATACTATTGGTATTCCAGCTCTCAGCTTGTATAATGATGATAGTGACTTTCCTTTTATAAAACCCTACAAAAATTTAAAACCCAACTACCGCATAAGCAGTTTTTTCCCCTGTATTTTACACTTATATTTTATTGATTTTTTTCCCCCTCAACGAGTTCTACAGTGATCTCATAGTTATCACGAGAGACAATCACACTAAGTGTAGTTTCCCATGAATGGAGAGTAGACTAGAACATCTGTTATGTCTAACTTTGGCTCCTCTTGCTTCCCCACCTCAGATTCTCAGCTATGTCAGCTCAATCAGACAGTTCTAAATAGAGTTCTAATGAGTTGGGACTTCCTGCATCCAGTGATTTTTGTTTAAAGTTGTTTTGCTTCTGCTCCTCCTTCTTAATCAAGTTAATGCTCTGGGAATTTTAGGTTACATGGACGTGTGGCTGCCGTTGGATACCAAAAAGGCCATTTTCAAAGATGTTCATGTTTCTTTAAGGACATGACTTCCACCAAATAGGAATTTACAGATCTTTTCAGGATTGGGAGTTGTTGCTTAGTAAAGAGTGGATCCACTTACCCAAGCAAACATTTTATTCAAGTGCAGTAGCATTTCATTCAATGTAATTCATCAATTTTCTTAGATTCCATGATTTCTTCTATGTGGGTGTTCTCTCTATGGTCACATATGTAGCACTCTATTTCTAAATGAATTACACGATTTTCTAGAAAATCTGTGATAAAAAATTCATCACCCTGAGGCAAACATGGTATTGAGCTTCTCTGAAATTAGCTAGATTGGCTCTTTTATGATAGGTATCCAAGGTGTCACTGGGTCTATACTTGAAACTTTCTCATTTTGGCAGACCACAGCAGATTTTATGTTCTATGGGTATAGCCTATGAATGTTCAAGATTATTTTTGTGTCATGATGTACAAATGAAGATGGACTTTAGGGAAAGTAAGCATTTATATAGTACTTTAGGATTTTTAAAGTCCTGTGTAGGCATTATTTCATTTGACATTGAATGAAATTTTTAGCTTTTTACTCACCATCAGTCCAGGAACAAAGACCCTTATGGTAGTTTCCCCTACTCTTACACTCATTCACACACAGAGAGACACACACAAACAGAGACACACACACACAAACCCACCGACACACACATACCTTCTTGGTACATATTATGCTCAATTATAGTGAGACCTAGGGCAGACTTCACTTGACAGGATGTATACTTTAGTCATGCATTTATACTTCTATTACCAATCTGGTCTGAGGATTCCACCAACTTATTCCTTCATCTGGCAGGACCAGAAACTGGGAGCAACAATCCCTGCATTCAAGAGTTTTTAGGCTTCTTCCTATCAGTAGCAATTTGTCATGAACTGCAGCTCTCCATTGGCTATTGGATCAAAGTTCTTATAGAATTCATTTGAATTTAAGTATGTTACTTCTGAATTGAAATGTTCTATTATTCAAATTGAAATAGAGTGATCCGTTCATCGAGAATAATTTTAACTCAGATGGAATATAGTAGATGGATTCTAGGTAATTTATTTTATTTCAATAGGGTACTAGATTTCCAGTTTCATATCTATGATCTTTAATATGGCATTGTGTTTTATTGCCCGAGCCCCTCTTATAATCCTTCTATAGCTATAAGTCTAACATTCACTGGCTACTTCATCAGTGTCCTTATTGAGCTTTAATGGACTTTTAAGTATCTTGTTTCCTAATTGAAAGAATTAACTACAATGGAAATAGATTTATCTTAGTGATAGAGAGAATTTCAAAATGTATGAGAATAAACTAGGTAGAATTCAGACTATATCTTATATTCAAACAATATATTTCATTATTGGCTGCTCTTTTAGGTTCTGAAAGTTCATATTATTATTTTTTAATAAAAACATCTCAGGAATCTAACTGTAGGCAGCAATATAACATAACCTGAAATTTCCCACTCTCTCTGAAATCAATGTTTTAGAAAAATGGTACTGAATTTAACTGTCTTTCCTCTTCATTTAAAGATTTCTCTCTTCTTTTGTATGAAACAAACATTATTAATTGAGAATGATTCTAATCAAGTAGTAATAAAAGAGATGATCTCTAGATCATGTATTGTCTTTGGGAAATGTGTCAGATGTCTAATTGCCTCTTTCGTTCCTCAAAATTATATTGAATTTTCCTGCATGGTTTTCAGAAGTACTCCTACAGACACCATTCAAATATAAATAGAAGTCTGGACTTATAATTGAATCAATGCCTAAGAAATATATTGGATTTAAGTATCTTACTTCCTATAGGAGAGATTTCATTATCTTTGATTAAATTAGATTTTTTTTTGCACTCTTGCCTATGAAGGCAGTGCTTTGTATCTTCAGTTATTTTAGATTATTTACTTTAAGGCAACTCTATTCCCACCTCAATCTCCCCCATTCCCATTTATTACCCCTTCCTGCTTATTTATTCCTTTTTCATTCTTTCAAAAAATCGAGATATTGATTTCCCCCCTCTTTTTTTTCCTCTCAGTTAAATAGATAAAATCTTCCTTCCTCTTCTCCATTTCAAACCTATTTTGTTAAGTTTTTTTGCTTTTTCTAGAAAAATTCTTTCCCTTGTTCTCTTAAGTATTTCTTTTTGTCTTTTGTCTAGTCTGTACAATTTTTTTCTTTGATTGATGGCCCTTCCACTTTTTTCTTCCTTCTTTAGTTTCTGCATTCCTCATGACCTTACAGCTTCTAGGGCACCTATTTTGAATTCCTTCTTTTAAACAGTTTCTATTATCGCCTTCTAGGACCTGCTTCCTGCCATGCCTTTGTTGTTGTTGCTGTTGTGCCTCACTTCTAGAAATATCAGTTTCTACAGGAGGAGAGAATAGAAGTATTGACCCCATGGCAGAAATTTTCTCATCCCTGATTATGCAGCTTATTGGTGATTTATAATAATTTTTCTCTGCTCTGCTATGAAATCTCTCTGGCCCATACCTTTCTACTCAGGTTCAGAAGCCTCCAGGAGTCCTTATTCCCCATCTCTCCAGGCAAGATGCTGTCAATAAAGTCACTTTCTCAGAGGTAATATTCTCTAAGCACCAAATCCATGCAGATTATACCCATTGCATGATCCCTGCTTCCCATTAGAATCTCTCTCTTCTTTTATAGGTTCTTTTTCAGTGAGAGCATCTCCTACCACTGAATTGAGAGTTTTCCCTTTATTTCACCTTGTTTCAATTCCTCCCTTTGCCACCTCACCTTCTATAGGCTCTCTTCCTCCTGAGATTTTACAGGAATTATTTTCTATTCATTGTTTGCCGTAGACTTAGAGTACATCACACATTGGCAACTATCTTCTTCTTCTCTCCCCTAATTTGTGCGGTTTAGTTAGAATTTTGTAGTTTAAGCATACAAATTAATTGATTTACCTGTAATTGGAGTGCTGTGAGGTCCAGTTCATGATGTTTGAGGCCTATTCCTCCATCATCAGTTTTTCTATTTAAATTTGGTTCTTGTTTCTGCCTCCTTGTGTACCTTAAGAAATAATTTTCTTAACGATCCCTCTTGTTACTTTGTTGGTAATGTTTTTAACCCTTTAGGTGTGTTTTTCTTTTTAGCTTTTTTCTTTTCCCCCCTATGGAAATTTATTCCATTACTGTCCCTTCTTTGGTTTCTATGTTTACCTTTCTTGTATTTCTGTTATCCAGGGTGTTTGCAAAGCAAATAATCTCTTCAGGTCTATGTATCTTTGTAAGAATGCTTCAAATGCCCTTTTTATTGAATGTCTGTCTTTTTTTTTCAATAATGATTAAGCTTAAGTTTGCAGGTTATGTTACCTTGTATTGCATCTTAACTACTTTGCTCTTCTGAACACATTATTCCATTTACTTTTGGAGTTTCTAATGGGTACAGAATAGTCTTGTGTTATTTGAATTTTTTGTCCTTTTTATTTGAAGGTCTTTCCTCTGGTCTCTTGCAAATATTGTCATTTTTCATTGAAATCATTTAATGTAACCACTATGTACATGTTTTGGGATTTACAGTCTAGGTTCCCACTCACCCAGGTAATCAATCGGTGGTTCCTTTTGATTGGAACTTTACTTTCTGTGTTCTGAAGTTATAGATTATTTCCTGCATTATAATACTAAAGGTTTGTTTGCTGAGTTTTTTCTTTCTTTCTCTCAAGGGCTTTGGTGATTTTATCCCCTGCCCCCATACTCCCTCATCACTCACTTTCTGACTCTTTTCCCTTTGATGGCAGGTTCCCTGGAGTCTGAACTTCAAAGCTGTCTCAGCTTCCTCCCATACAAGGGGATTCAGTTTTCATTAGCCTCATTCTCTGTCCCATTTGAGTTCTTGGAGCATTTAACTAGATACATTTGAGTGCCAGTCCATGTTCCTTCAGTCCTCACCTGTTAGAGACCTTCCCTAGTTTCCTTTTCTTTTCTTCACTTCTTTGGTTGAACTCTGTTGCCCTTGAGAGCACTGCTACACAGCAAATCTAAGATAGAGAACTACTTGGCCTTCTATTTCTTTGTGGTGGGAGTCTTTGGGTAGCAGGAGAATTGAGTTCTGTTGCAAACCTTGTGCTTTAGTTTGGGCAGCAGTGGTCATCAGGGTGATGATTAAATGTATTAGGGATTAGCCTTGGTTGTTAGTTCTTAGGTTATTACCTTGTTATATTGCTTCATTTCTTAAATCACGGAGACAGCTGAAATTTCTTTATCTCTTGCCCATAAGATATATTTTGCATAGGTCTGAGAGGTTGTAAGGATCATAGAAAGTACCTAGTCTTTCATCTTTGTTAATTAAAATTTTTAAGCGTGATTTCCAGATTTTCATCTCTATTTCCATTGGTTAATATTGCTTAAACTCCAACTTTGAGATTATGAGGATTATTATCAAATTTATTTCAAACCATTACAATTCACTCAATATATAAAACATTTCTGGGTAAAACCATAGGATTGTGTGGTCATAAATTTAGCAGTGAAAAGAACTTACAGACCATTTAGTTCAGCCTTAAACTTTCATATCGGTCTGTCAATGGACCAGTAATGTACATGACTAGGAACTAGCTGTATGATCTTTGGTAAGTCATTTTAATATTTCTGATGCTCAATCTTGAAAATCATTGTAGTATTTTGGAAAGACAGTTGGATTGGAATTATGTGATACTGCTTACTCTTTTAGAGCACTGGTTTCTTTATCTATAAAATTAGGATGCTGAGGGGTAGTTAGGTGGCACAGTAGATAGAGTACTGGCCCTCAAATCAGGAAGACCTGAGTTCAAATTGAGATTCTCACTAGTTGTATGACCCTGGGCAAGTCACTTAACCCCACTGCCTAACAAAACAAACAAACAAAAACAAATTTGGATGCTGAGTAGATATTCTCTAAGGTTCAGCTCTAAAATTCTGTGATTTTACAATATATCAGGTAAATAATTAAAATACAAACATCAGATCAAGCCCTGTCTTTGTCCTTTTAGGGGTGTTGCAGTTACAAATCCATCTTGATTCCTACTTCTAGGGTCTGAGTTGACTTTTCTTTACCTAGCCATTTTATTGCATGTCACATAGAGAAGCATGTCACATACAAAAGATGGAGATATTTTCAGTGAAATAATACATTCTATTTGCAAATGCTTGATTCTCTCAAGTTTCTCCCCACTCAAGTCCATCCTAAACCCTAGATTTTACTATATTACTCCTCCCCTCATTTAATAAAATCCAGTGCCTCCCTATTATTTCTAGAATAAAATACAAAATCATCTGATTGGTTTTAAAAGCTTTTGCAACCTGGCCTCTTTCTACCTTTCCAGTCTTCTTATACTTTATGCTTTCCACCCACCCTCATTTCTATGCTCTTCAATCATGTGACAAGGGCCACTTTGCTATCCCTCCCAAAAGATACACCATTTTCCAATACCAAGCATGTTCACTTGTTGTCCCCCCTTCCTGGAACACTCTTGTTCCTCCTTTCTACTTCATACTTTCCCTGGCTTTCTTCAAGACTCAGTTAAAGTCCCATCTTCTGTAGGAAGCTTTTTCCAGTCCTTCTTAAACATTCCTTCTGAGATTTCCTTCAAATTGTCCTGTGTATTTTTTTTTAAATTGTAGTTGTTCACATGTTATTTACACCATTATACTGTGAGCTCCTTGAGAGTAGGGACTCCCCCTTGGTTTGTATTTCCAAAAGTTAATATAGTGGCTGGCCCACAGCAAGTGCTTAATAAATGTTCATTAACTAACTATAGGCCTATCCTCTACTCCTCAATAGCTCAAGCGTTCTTTTCTCTATTTAATCTTGAACTATGCCAAACATTGATCCACAGTGACAACTCCAATGTGATATTGTGGGTGTAATTAATCTTTATATAAATACCAAACCTAGTCACTTTACTTTAAAAGGAAACCTCTAAAAAGTTTCAGACGTAAGGAAAAAAAGAGACCTCAGGCATTCCATAAGATTAAGGCAAATTCTACCTGATTCTAATGAAGGGTGCTAAGAGGTGACCTTGACTTAAAGCAGCAGAAGCAGAGACAATCCTTTATGTCTTTGAAAATATCCAATGAACTAGATTAACTAGTTGTAATTAAGTGAAATTAAATTGGTTTATACATTTGCCATTAGCATATCTGGAATCACATCTAAAATATCATAGTATAGTGAATAGCATGAGACTCAAGAAGATCCAAATTTGAATCTTGTCTCAGGAAGGTAGGAAAACTGAGGCTCAGAAAGGTCAAGTTACTTAACTTAGGTCACATAGACTCAGTTTCCTCATCTGTAATAGGAAGATAATAATAGCACTTACCTCACACACTTGTGCTGTGGATCAAGTGAAATACTGTATACAAACTGTTTTGTAACACTTAAAATATATGAATATTAACCATTATAATTTACTTAAAGAAGTTGTAACATAACAAACTTGAAT
Source organism: Phascolarctos cinereus (assembly GCF_003287225.1). NCBI lineage: Eukaryota > Metazoa > Chordata > Mammalia > Diprotodontia > Phascolarctidae > Phascolarctos > Phascolarctos cinereus. The sequence goes on from NW_027555625.1 coordinate 187,347,916, forward strand.
TTACTTTAGGAATTTTATAGGACCCAGCAATAATTCTACTTGCATTTTATGGTTGTTTTAATGACAGTGGGTTTTTCTTAAGTCCAAACTGAGGTAAAAGTACATTATCAAATGAGGTATAGTTGACACAAGTTTAGGATAAAAAGAAAAAAACCTTAAAAATAGTGAATAATTTCTAAAATTTACATATTGTATAGCTTTGCAACAATCCTATGAGATAAATATTTATTATTTTCTCCATTTTGTCATTGAGGAAATCATTTTATCATTGAGGTACAGAAAAGATGTATCACTTGCCCACTGCCACATTGATAACAAGTCAAAGGCAAATTCAGATCTAACTTTCTCCTCATTCTGACTATAAGGCTTTTCCTACTACTAAATAACATTTCTCTTAACAATAGAGTACAAGTACTATAGAAACATGGTGGCAGTGATAGTCATTATAAGGTGTAAAGATTATATAGAGGAAGGTCAAGGAAATAGTCTAATTTCCTTTGACCCTTCACTGGACTCTACCAAGAGTTATGCCCAGATTGCAGTTTGAAAAGTTAAAAGACAAAAATGATTGAGGGAGTTAAAATGGAAACCAAAATGATGATTTGGGGTAACTTTGAATACCAGAGAAGAGAAGTTGGGGCAACAGCACTGCCAGAAATGATTTTTGCATCAGAATGCAGATGATTGAGAGAGCAGAAGTTTGCAATCACTCAGAGCATGGTGGAAAGAATGCTATGCAGATTCTTTCTATGGCACTCCATGGTGAATAATGAAGATGGGAAGAGGGTCTGCTGAAGGTAATGAAGGAAGATAAGTCACCTTTACATTATCATAGAGAAACTATATTTGGTTCCTCTTTTTATTTGTTCATTTACGTTTTCATTTTGGTCATATTGTAAAGAAGTATTAGAACCAATGGGAGGAACCACTAGAAAGAAGAAACGAAACAAAACAACAATAACAAAAAAAGAAGAGAGCAAATGGTATGCTTCCATCTGCATTCAGACTCCTTAGATCTTTCTCTGGATATGGACAACATATTCTATCATGAGTCTTTTGGAGTTGTCTTAGATCCTTGCATTGCTGAGAAGAGCCAAGTCTATGAAAGTTAATCATCGCACAATGTGGCTGTTACTGTGTACAATGTTCTCCTGGTTCTGCCCACTTCATTTAGTATCAGTTCATATAAGTCTTTCCAGGTTTTTCTAAAGTCTGCCTACTCATCATTTCTTATAGCATAGTAGTATTCCATTACATTCATATACCACAACTTGTTCAGCCATTCCCCGATTGATGGGCATCTCCTCAATTTCCAATTCTTGGTCACCTGAAAAAGAGCTGCTATGAATATTTTTGTACATGTGGGTCCTTTTACCATTTTTATGACCTCTTTGAGATACAGACCTACAAGTGGTATTGCTGAGTCAAAGGGTATGGTACAGTTTTATAGCCCTTTGGCCACAGTTCTTAATTATTCTCCAGAATGGTTGGATCAGTTCACAACTCCACCATATGTGTGGTTACTCGAGAGAATGATGGATTGCAAAGTGTTATGCAGAAGGGTAATAACTTGATGGGATAAGTATTTGTCCAACTACTTGGACAGAGATGAAGACATAAAGGGTATACTAACTATAAAAGTAAAGGACTATAATTTCTTGTGTTCAAAAGGGTGATAATCACATGAGGATTATCAATCAAATTAAAATATGAATTATAATAAATGAAGTTCACATATATCTTTTCTTGTAAGGGAAGATCTCATGTTAAAGACTAGATTAAGCAAAAGGGAGAATCATAGGAGATTAGAATTGGAAGAGATTTTGGTGGATATCTAGTCAAACCTAAAAAACAAAGTGGATCTTCATTATAATATGTCTGACAAGTAGTTGCCTGGTTTCTGCATAAAGACCTCCAAGGAGGGAGAGCCCCAACATCCCTATTTCTGAAAATGAAGCCTTTCAATGTAGTGGAAGATCATATGAGCTTTTTCAGCTGCTGATTTATAAGCTAGCTCATATTAAGCTTACAATCCTCTAAAATACATAGATATGTTTTTTTGTTTGTTTTTTTAGAATAACTTGTGATTAATTGTAACTACCTAATCATATACTTTTGATTTATTTTTTCATATCTAATTAATAGATTTGGATTAATCTTTAATAAATTTCAATTTATTAAGGATAAATCATTGACATTTTATTGTGGATAAACAGATAACCTAGTGCAATATATTTTATAGAAGGTTCTTTAAAGTTAGGATGTGGTATATATCAGGATAGATTAAATCAAGTCCCAATTTGGAGAAAATTTGACTCTCTTTTCCATGATTACAATTCCAATATTATTTGAAGGTCAGCACTTGAGCCTAGGGTCATATATGGTTGTTACAGGAAGTTGTTTTCTTTTTCACAATTTGGTCTCTTGAAAGATCTTTGCAGACATGAATTACTTATTGGCATCATACGAGATTCTCTCCTGGGGAAATGTTTTCATGTTATTGTGGAAGGAATAACTGATTTAAAATCAGAGGTATTGGATTAAAATTCTGCTCCTGCCATTTACTACACATGTGACCTTGAACAACTATCATTTTTGATCTAATTTAGCTTCCTTAGGTGAAACCAACCAAGGTGAAGTTTACTCTAAACTCACAAATATCATGATCTCCAAAGCTTCTGAATAAAATTTCAATATATCCTCCTATAGGATACATCATTGCAAAAGACTTTCATTCAGAAGAATATTTCAATGAAAAAAGAAACTTTGATAAAGGAAGACTGAATCTGTGATTTAATTCAAAATGAGAACTCTCATGTCAAATAAAAAGCCCATACCATTGCAGCCACATTCCTTGCAACTTTTCAGTCTTAGAGCGTTTGCAAGAGCACTGAGAAGTTAAATTACTTGCCCAGGCTAACACAGTTAATGTGTCAAAAGTGATAGTTGAGCCCAGGTATTCTAACTATGCATGTTTCTTATCTTGTCAATATGCTGTGTTGCCTCTCTAAAGACACAGGTATTTCTACTGAAAAGGTACTCATGACCTCACTTTGGACCTCAGGTTCTTCAAAGATAAAAGGAGGGGATTGGACCTGTAGTTAGTTTTCCTTCCTAGTGTCAACATTCTGTTGACATATTCTATCATATTTCAAGTGACAAACTATTCAGTGTTCAAATCAGTTGTAGGAATATAGATATCTGAGGTAGAGGAGATAGAGTTTACTCGTGATTTACTACTTTGCTTCTAAAATGCTTGAGATCACAGAAGACATTGAAAAAGAAGTAGTCAGCTTTGACGTATTTGATTTTTTAAAACATAATGTGCCTTGCTAAGATATGGGAGATTCTGAAAATGCCACATTACTATATTATATATATATATATATATATATATATATATATATATATTATATATATATATATATTACAATAATAATAGCACCTATTTCACAGGAATATTGTGAAAACCAAATAAAATGATGTATAACAACCTCGTGAAATCGGTACTATTATTATTGTGATTGGAAAGCTAGGTAGCAAAGTGGATAGAGTGCTGGGCCTAGATTGAAGAATGCTCATCTTCCTGAGTTCAAATCTGGCCTGAGACACTTACTAGCTGTGTGACCCTGAGCAAGCTGCTTAACCCTGTTTGCCTCAGTTTTCTCATTTATAAAATGAGTTGGAGAAGGAAATGGTAAACCACTGTGATGTCTTTGCCAAGAAAACCTCAAATGAAGTCATTGAGAGTTAAATACAACAGAAAAATAACTGAATAACAACATTACACCCATTAAAAAATGAATAATATGAAACCAAGAGATGTTAACTGATTTGACTACTGTCAAATAGCTAGCAAGTATCTAAGGAAGGATTTGAACCCAGGTTTTTCTGACTCAAAGTCTAGCACTATATATCTATTTGGTTGTATATAAATAACCAATACAAAATAAGATGTTACAACAGTGTAAAGATCTATAGCATACCCCTGGAATGTGATAGCATGACATTTTTTGTTTTCAAAACTTTTAGAGATGGAGACTGCTTTGCATGACCAAACAATTATCTTGCTTACTAGCTCCAGATCATGTGCCTCCATTCAAGACATCATCCCCACATACCCCCCTACTAGAAATTGAGTCTGCTTCTAGGACTTGAGCCCTTATAGGTGAGCCTTAATTTTCCCAGATCCACTGGAAGAGAATAATCATGTAGTCAAAAATAGAATCCAATATTCATTAAAATAAAATAATGAAATTCTTTGACAAATTTTCAGGTACCATTATTAAAAGTGAACCAAGATATGGGTTATCAAGGCTGTCTTGTATTCCCTCTCTCTACTGGGGAGTAAATCTTAACCCAGAAAATTTAATATTAAACTACCTGTGAGTTATGAGTTCTTATAAATATTATAACATATAATATTGAGAAGGAAGAGAAGGAGCAGGGAGGGAAGAAATAAGAAGAACAACAACTTTCTGAACAAGAGCTCTCCCAATTTAAAAAATTGCCTTTTCTTCCTTTCAGTGGAGAATGTATGATTTGTGCAGTTCCAATACCTTATTAACAAGCCATCCTGATGGAAGCAGGCAAGAAAGGAAAAAAAAAGCCTTTCTTGGTTCTGAGATTGTTATATAAAGAATACAACGTATATGTTGTACATATATCTAATATCTCTAATTGATTTTACTTTATTAGCCTAGAAGGATCAGATACATGTACTTGAACATGACAAAAATCTGTATTATGAAAATCCAACAGTTTAGACTGAAAATATTCAGTTTTAAAGTATGAACACTTTGTGCATATCACCTCCCTCTGTTAAATTTAAGCTGTTCAAGAGGAGAAAAAAGGAATTTACATAGCAAGTATCCCTGACAAATGGAAGTGGAATTTCAATAAATACTTAATAGATTGGATTTATGAGAAATTGGTATTTATGAGTGATATATAAACACAAAATACATGTAATGATATATATATATATATATACACACACACACACAAAATACTTATACGTTTATGTACAACTTATATGTATATATACATACACACATGCATATGTATATGTGTATGTATGTATGTTTGTATGTATGTGTGTGTGTGTGTACACACACACACAGAGAGAGAGAGAGAGAGAGAGAGAGAGAGAGAGAGAGAGAGATTGTTCAGTCATTTCAGTAACATCAAACTCTTTGTGATGCCATTTGGGACATACTAAAGTAGTTTGCTATTTCCTTCTCCAGATCATTTTATAGATGAGGAACTGAGGCAAACAGGGTTAAGTGACTTGCCCAGGATCACACAACTAACAAGTATTTGAGGCCATATTTGAACTCTGAAAGATGTCTTCCAGATTCCAGGACTGGCACTCTATCTACTGCACCTATTAATGTGTACACACATATATACACAAATATATCAGGTGACTTAGAATTTCCCTGCTTTGTGAATTACAAACTTTTATTCATGCAAAATGATACATAATTCTTGCTTGGGAAGATGTTTCATTTCCTGCATGCTTTTTGCTCTATACATATGGAAATATACACATACATACACATAATATCACATGTGTACACATACATATCAAATCTGAATTGTCTCATATATGAGCATATATATTCTGTATATCATATATATGCATATATGTACATATTAGATAGTTATATCTAAAGTAAATTTATATGTAAATCTACAATGTAAAGCTATCTATATTATATATAAAAGCATAGATATGGTATAAAATATATTGATTATTAGATTCATTCATTTAAAGTACATATAAAACTTGTAAGTGTGGAGGAGGTATTTGCACTAAAAAATGATTCATTCATTTCAAGGATATGGATTTTAAGTATAACATTTAAAATATGATTTTACTTTTTAAAATATTCTGTTTCTATGCAGCTTTTTAGGAACACATTAATGTAAAGCAAGGATGGCTGGATTTGCCTTTCAGTGTAATTACTTTCATTTATACTGAATATCACACAAAGAAAATAATAATTTACTGTCAAATGACTTAAAGATTTCTTTACTTTTGAGATGTGAAAAGACCAGTTTCACTTCGGTTTTCCACTGATTACTCTGAGGCTTCTTTACGAGTATTATTGTTCCAAGCTTTGACATTTGATGACATTTTAAATCACATCACCACACCCTCTCCTCCAAAAGCAATTTTACCTGAGATTCAATAAAAAGAAAATAATCTGAGTCCTTTTTTTAAAAAATAAACATGAGTACCATATGTTGCTTCCAGAAGACTTAGAACATACTTACAAACTTTAACTGTTAAATATTGCCACCACTTTGAAAGAATCAGACAGCAAGTGTGTCTGTCTTCAGTATATAGACAGAGTAACTGAAATAAGGAATATAATATTATAAGAATAAATTAGTAACATAATTATGACAGTTGTTCATTGTCTTACCTATTATTTTGAATGTTTGATTCTGGTAGTTAAAAGCACAAATTAAACTTCTACTGAATAATTTATCTTTAGGTACATGATAACATTTCCTTTCTATATTGCCAGAATGTATTTTACAAACAAAAGCAACTCTACATAATCTTTCTTACATGTTATTTCTCTCTCAAGAACCTTTAGTAACACTTTTCTGTTGAGCAAAGTAGAATTCCTTTGCCTGGCACTCAAAGCCCATTCCAAACCTGGTATTACCTTGTCTTTCTATCCTCATCTCTTATTACTTCCTTCTACATATGCCCTCTTCAGCAAAGCAGGACTTTTCTGTAACTAATACACACAGCCTGTATTTTCTTGCCTTTTAATCCTTTTTTGACATGACCCATAGTCCTTGAATGTCTGCCCACATACCATGAAAAGCTCAGGTCCAAGTAATGCTTACTACCATGGAATATTTCAATGTCTTTTTTTCTTAGGTATTCCCTTGAAAAAGTCAGTTAACCTTTCTGGCCTTTAGTTAATTCATCTACAAAAAAGGGAATTAAACTAGAACTCTAAAATTCCTCCCAGCTTTCTATCTTGAGCGTATGAATGTATCATCTAATAGAATGTGTTGTAGTTGTCTGTTTTTCTGTCTAAGACTGCTTATGAACTACAAACTTCATATAGGCAGTGATTATGTCTCATTTAAACTTTGTAGTTCTTCCAGTAGACTGAACAATATGCACTCTCATTGCATGATTAATACATGTTAGTTAAATAAAAGAATCACTGGACAGCATCTACAAGAAATTATCGAGAAAACTGCCCTGACATCCTGGAACCAGAGGGAAAAAGTAATTGAAAGAATCCACCAATCACCTCAGGAAAGAGATCCCAAAATAAAAACACCAAGGAACATTATAATTGAATTTCAAAATTATCAGGTCAGTGAAAATACTGCAAATGACTGGAAAGAAACAATTCAAATACCAGGGAGCATAATCAGGATTACATAGTACTTAGCAAATACAACATTAAAGGATTAAAAATTATGACAAATGATATTCTGGAAGGCAAAAGAGCTAGGACTACAACCAAGAATCACCTGCCCAGTGAAATTAAGCACAATACTTGAAGGGAAAAAAATAGTCATTCAATGAAACATAAGGATTTCAAACTTTCATAAGGAGAAGACCAGAATTGAACCAAAAATTTGATCTCCAATATCAAGACCCAAGAGAAGCCTAAAAACATAAAAAGGGAAAAGAAAGCAAAAGGGATTCAATGGAGCTAAACTGTTTACCTCCTTACACAGGAAGATGATACTTGTAATTCTTAAAGATCGTATCACTAATAGTACAGCTAGAAGGAATATACATAGACAAAGGATATGGGCATAAGGTGAATTGGAGAGAACAACATAAAAATTAAGGGATGAGAAAAAAGAGTATACTGGGTGTGAAAGGAAGGGAAAGGTAGAATGGGGTAAATTATTTCACATGAGGAGGCACAAAAAAAACCCTATTAGAGTGGAAGAAAAAAATGGGAAGGTTGGGGCAGCTAGGTGACACATAACACTCACTAGCTGTGTAATTGGGCAAATCACTTAATCCCAATTGCATCATCAAACAAAAAAAATGGAAGGTGAAGAGACGGGCATCACTTGAACCTTACTCTTATCAGTATTGGCTCAAAGAGGGAATAATATACACAATCATCTGACTATAGAAATACACCTTACCTAACAGGAAAGTAAGAGTGGAGGACATTAAGGAAAGGGGAGGGGACTGCCAGAAGAGAGGGCAGATTGGGGGAAGTGGTAGACAGAAGCAAAACACTGTCAGGAGGGACAGGGTGAAAGGAGAGAGAAAAGTATAAACAAGTTGAAAAAATAGAATGGATGGAAATACACAATTAGCAATCATAACTGTCAATGTAAATGGGATTAACTTTCCCACAAAACAGAAGCAGAGAGCATAGTGGAATAAAAACCAGAATCCTACAATATGTTGTTTACAAGAAACACACTTGAAGCAGAGAGACACACACAGAGTAAAGGTAAGAGGCTGGAGCAGAATATATTATGTTTCAGCTGAATAAAAAAAAAAGCAGAGTAGCAATCCTAATCTCAGACAAAGCAAAAGCAAAAATAGAACAAATTAAAAGAGATAAGGAAGGAAACTGTATCTTTCTAAAAGGTATCATAGACAATGAAGTAATAATACCAATACCAAACATACATGAACCAAATGATGTAGCATCCAAATTCTTAAAGATGTTCAGTGAGTTACATGTTCATGACTGAACAAAAGGTAGAAAGTATTATGAAATGAAAAACAGATAATTTTGGAAATTTGATAATTTGATAATTCATTATATTAAATGAAAAAAATACTTTTGCACAAACAAAACCAATGCAACCAAGATTAAAGGAAAAGCAGAAAGCTGAGAAACATTCTTTATAGCAAGTGTCTCTGATAAAGGAGTCACTTCTCAAATATATAGAGAACTGAGTTACATTTAGAAGAATACAAGCCATTCCCCAATTGATAAATTGTCAAAGAGTATGAACAGGCAGTGTTCACATGAAGAAATCAAAGATATCTATAGACATATGAATAAGTGCTCTAAATCACTTCCGGTTAGAGGAATACAAATAAAAACAACTCTGAAATACCACCTCACATCTATCAGATTGGCTAATATGAAAAAAGGAAAATGATAAATGTTGGAGAGGATGTGGGGAAATTGGGACACTAATATGCTATTGGTGGAATTGTGAACTGATCCAGCCATTCTGGAGAGCAATTTGGGACCATGCCCAAAAAACAACCAAACTACACACACCTTTTGATCCAACAATAACACTACTAGTTCTGTATCCCAAAGAGATCATAAAAAAGGGAAAAGGACTTACATGTGCAGAAATATGTATAGTAGCCCTTTTCATGGTGGCAAAATATTGGACATTGAGGGGATGCCCATCAATTGGAGCATGGCTGAACAAGCTGTGGTATATGGATGTAATGGAATACTATTGTGTAGTAAGAAATGTTGAACAGACAGATTTCAGAAAAACCTGGAAAGACTTGTATGAATTGAGGCAAAGTGAAATGAGCAGAACCAAGAAAACATTGTACACAGTATCAGTAATATTGTGTGATGATCAACTATGAATGACTCAGGTCTTCTCAGCAGCCCAATGATTGCAGACAAGTACAAAGGACTCATGAAGGAAAATGCTATCCACATTCAGATAAAGAACAATGGACTCTGAATGCAGATCAAAGAACACTTTTTTTTTACTTACTTTATTCTTTTTATGATTTTTTTTCCTTTTGATTTGTTTCTTCTTTTGCAACTGTAACTAATATGGAAACATGTTTTGCATGATCACACATGTATAACCTATATCAAATTACCTATCATTTTTGGAAGAGAGGAGGGGAGGAAGAGGGGATGATGATTTGGAACTCAAAATCTTGTGAAAATGAATGCTAAAAATTGTCGTGACATATAATTGGGAAAAAATAAAATACTATTAAAAATAAAAGAATCAATAATTATCATCTCTTCTCGTAATGGTTTTTTTTTTATAATTTGCGTATAGGGATTCAAGCCATTCTCAGCCAATATTTTTGACCACATCTACAGTTGACTATACTCTCTTGTCATCAATTAGTACTTCTGTGATCTAAGGTAAGCTATTTAAGCTTGAGACCTAAAAGGCCTCATTTTTTTCATCTGTATAATGGTAATGCTATAAATTGTAATACCCACATTTTAGGGTTAATATAGGGATATTTGTCAAGCCTAAAGGAATCGATAAATATTTAGCCAAATTTTAAGTAGTATTATTTCTACATCAAAATTTCAAAGATTTCATACATGTAGGATTTCCCCCCATCAACCCTGATAACAATCTTTTTCATTTTTAATAGGTGATTTCATTAATGGCTTGACCAAAAATAAAATTTCTGGTACCTAACCATCTAGAAATAAGTATCTCCAAATTAAAGAAGGGCAGTCCTTAGTAAATTGATATACTCTCTGTTGATATACCTGTGCTCACAAGCTTTCCAGTTTGGTAGGACCTTTCAGACATATATCAATAGCATAATCTTTAAGAGCATTACCTCCAACAATGACAAGGCATCAGAGAATGATTTTGGTGAATGGTAAGGTTATTGCACAAAAATAGCCATATATAAAAGTAGATTTTCTAAAATTTTCCCAGCTTTCAATTTCTTTTACTCAAGTAAAAACATATTCTTGCCATGAACCTTGATGCAATCTGCTTATACTATTTGGTGAGCACGTAAGTTATATATCTGTATCTATATAGATATACAACATATGCACATATATATAACACATATATACATATAAATACACATATGTTTCCATATGGAATACAATCCAATTCAAACTTGGTATGTAAGTGTGTATATGCATATATTCATACATAACACACATGCACACACATATGCATACGTATATATACATATACACTATATATTCATATACATATTTGTGTATGTGTATGCGTATGGAACAAAAAACAATCAGGACATGAAAGCTTTTCCAAATCAAGAATTACATATCATTTTGAATCAATGAAAGTTGCATGACTCACAAAGCAGAGAAATTCTAAGTCACCTGCTCAATTACCAAATTACAAGCAATTGTCCATCCTTTCCAGATGCTTCTCTGTCTCTTTGTTCTTCAAATCTGGAAAGTGATTGTAAGCTTAGTAAGACTCTATCTTTACTGCCAAAATTCTCCACATGATCCAGCAATGCTCATGAGAATTTTTCCATAAAAGTTTCACTTGCAATATCCACCTGAATCTGGAGAATGGTTATGAGATAACTTCATTAATGATTTTCCCCTTCTAATTGTATAGGGGCTAATGAATCCTCATCAGTACCTCATTCAGCAGCACAATCTATTGCAGGAATTCTGCAGTCTCCAGATCCCAAAGGAGAATCCATGAATCTGGATGGAAAAAATGGCATATTAGGGGCAGAGCCAAGATGGCAGAGTGAAAGCAGTGACTTGCTTGAGCTCTCCCCCAAACACCTCCAAATACTCATAAAAAATGGCTCTAAACAAATTCTGAAGCAGGAGAACCCACAAAAAGACAGAGTGGAACAAATTTCCACCCCAAGACAACCTAGATGATTGATCAGAAAGGTGTATCACTCCGGGCTGGGAGCCACTGCAAACCTGGAGTAGGCCTCAGAGGACTGAATCGTGGGCAGCTGTGGTGGTTTCCAGACTCCTCAATCCGCCAATGCCAAAGACAACTTAGAAGGTCAGTGGGAAAAGTCTGTTTTTGCGGTGCACAGAGAGGAAGGTGGGGTTTCAGTACCATTCCCCAAGAGCATGGACTTGGGGGGGGGTTGCAGCTGCTTCCTGAGCTTCTGGCCTATAGACAGAGGGAGAATCCAGTGGCTGATCAGAGAGGGACTGCAGGGATCTCTTTGCAAGTGCTGAGGCAGGAAGCTCTTGCTTTGCCCATGTTTGGATCTGGGTCACAGTTCTGGGCGGCAGTGCTGGGGGTGAGGAGGAACACTGGCATGGAGGAGCTTGTAGTGGCTGTGGAAAGGAGCCCCTCCTCACAGTTACAGGACAGAAAGGAATACTTGTGGTCACAGGCCAGGAAAGGAGTAAACACCTCGCCCCTTATCATAACAGCTTGGAAGAACTGAAAATTTACAGGTCCCTACAAGTATCTCTGAAAACAGCTATACACATCCCTGAAGTGTCAGACAGTACACTCTCCACATTGGAAGCAGATTCTTACCATAACAAAGAGTTTAAAACTCAAGCAATTGGCTGGGATCATGAGCAAGCAGCACAAAAAGAGTCAGACTATATTATCTTACTTTGGTGAAAAAGAAGATCAAAATATACAACCAGAAGAAGACAACAAAGTCAAAGCTCCTACATCCAAAGCCTCCAAGAAAAATATGAATCAGTCTCAGGCCTTGGAAGAGCTCAAAAGGGATTTTGAGAAGCAAGTAAGGGAAGTAGAGGAAAAACTGGGAAGAGAAATGAGAGTGATGAAAGAAAATCATGAAAAACAAGTCAACAGCTTGCTAAAGGACACCCAAAAAAATACTGAAGGAAATAACACCTTAAAAAACAGCCTAACCCAAATGGCAAAAGAGGTCCAAAAAGCCAATCAGGAGAAAAATGCCCTAAAATGAAAAATTGGCCAAATGGAAAAGGAAGTCCAAAAGATTACTGAAGAAAATACTTCCTTAAAAATTAGTATAGAGCAATTGGAAGCTAGTGGCTTTATGAGAAATCAAGACACTGTAAAACAAATTTCTTTCAAGAAATTATCAAGGAAAACTGCCCTGATATAGTAGAGCCAGAAGGCAAATTAGAAATTGAAAGAATCCACAGATCTCCTCCTGAAAGAGATCCCCAAAGGAAAACTCCTAGGAATATTCTAGCCAAATTCCAGAGTTCCCAGTCAAGAAGAAAATATTACAAGCTTCCAGAAGGAAACAATTCAAGTACTGTGGAAACAGAATCAGGATAACACAAGATTTAGCAGCTTCTACATTAAAGGGCCGCAGGGCATGGAATATAATATTCCAGAGGGCAAAGGAGATAGGATTACAAGCAAGAATCACCTACCCAGCAAAACTGAGTATAATCCTTTAGGGGAAAAATGGTTATTCAGTGAAATAGAGGACTTTCAAGCATTCCTGATGAAAAGACCAGAGCTGAATAGAAAATTTGACTTTCAAATACAGGACTCAGTGGAACATGAAGAGGTAAACAGGAAAGAGAAATCATAAGAGACTTATTAAGATTGAACTGTTTACATTCCTGCATGGAAAGATGATATTTATAACTCATGAGACCTTTGTCAGTATTAGGGTAGTTGAAGGAAAAAAATTATATGTATGTATATGTAATAGATAGATAGAGGGCACAGGGTGAGTTGAAGATTAAGGGGTTATATCTAGAAAATAAAATTAAGGGATGAGAGAGGATGATACTCAGCGGGAAAAAAAAGGGAGAGGTAGAATGGGGTAAATTATCTCACAAAAAAAAAGGAAAAGAAAAGTCTCTCACAGTGGAGGGGAAACAGGGGAAGGTGAGAGGGAATGAGGGAATCTTATTCTCATAGGATTTGGCTTAAGGAGGGAATAACATACACATTCAATTGGGTATGGAAATCTGTCTTACCCTACAGGAAAATAGGGGGAGAAGGGGACAAGAGAACAGGGGGATGATAGATAGGAGGGCAGATTGGGAAAGAGGGTAATCCGAAGTAAATACTTCTGAGGAGTGACAGTGTCAGAAGAAAGAATAGAATAAATGGGAGGGCAGGATAGCATTAAGGGAAATAAAGTTAGTTTTTCACAACATGTCTACTATGGAAGTGTTTTTCATAACTGCACATGTGTAACCTATATTGAGTTGCTTGCCTTTTCAATGAGGGTGGGTGAGGAGGAAGGAAGAGAGAAAATTTGAAACCTAAAGTTTTAAAAACATATGTTTAAAAAAATGTTTTCAAATGCTACTGGGAAATAAGAAATACAGGAGATGGGGTATAGAAGTCTGTCCTGCCCTACAGGAAAATAGAAGGGGAAGGGGATAAGAGAAGGGGAGAGAGATAGAAGAGAGGACAGACTAGGGGAACGGATATTCAGAATGCATGCCATCTTGGGGTGGGGGGAGGGGGGAGATGGGGCAAAAATTTGGAGCTCAAAAACTTGTGGAAGTGAATGTTGGAAACTAAAAATAAATAAATGTATATTTAAATAAAAAAAGAAAAAATGACATATTGATTTTCACTGATCTCTAACTAGTAGGCAACAAACATAATTCTGAATAGATCCCTAGGTTTCATCAGACTGCTGAGGGGTTCCATGACGTAGAAACATTAAAGAAACCTTGGTCCAATGGGAATAAGTGTGTGTGTGTGTGTGTGTGTGTATGTGGGCTTCCACATTCCTATCTTTTGCTTTTCTTTGTATCCTCAGCATTTAGCACAGTGCTTGGCACATGGTACATACTTAAGAAGTGGTTTTTGATCAACCTGACTATGAATATATACTATCCTTAAACTCATCTCCTAGAATCCCAAGGACAAATTAATTAGATCTAATGAAGCAGAATACTGTCTAATGTATTCCAGGGCAATCATGTTAATCTTAATTAGACTTAGTACATGAGTTGTTTGTGTTAGAAAACTCCCAACTCCCTTTCCTCTCTCCGTAGCATCTCTTCCTTTTCCCTTTTCTTGGATGCATGATATAAGTATGTGACTATTGTTCCCTCTTTTGGGATTCTGCATTTTAAGACTCATTTCTAAGAGTAGAATGAAGAGTATTTTCCAATTGAATGACCTTTATCTACCTTCAAACAGATAAGATGAATATGCACACACACACACACACACACGTGTGTGTGTGTGTGTGTGTGTGTATGTACATATATACATACATATTGCTTTTAATTGGAAGAAAATCTCAGTTTTGCTAAATTTATATCAGACATGTGGCATGCTACTGTGGTTACTATGGATCTAATCTTAAGGCCTTGCACTCAGTAGGTACTTCAATATTAGTGGTTTGTAAATAATTCTGCCACCTTAATTATCTCTTCTCTGAAGATCCCAAAGAGTAAGATAATATATTTTAAGTAGGGAATACGTTTTAAGGAAAACAGGATTTTTGGCATTTCTCAAATCCATGATACAGGTAAGTATCCTCTCTTTCTCTATAGTATTATATTGTTGATGTTGCTTATATATTTCCCAAGTAGAGTCTTCTCTGTTTCTTTTGAATGGTAGCTATTGAGCCTTTAAGCATCTTAGATTCATGGAAAATTATAATTTGAATAGATCACAAAGATGATCTGATTCAATCTTTCCATTTCAGCAATGAGGGAACTTAGGTCAGAGGGGTAAAATTATTTGTTCAAGGTTATATGATAGCTATAATTCATATTTTTAAAGTATTTTAAAGCTTGCAAAGCTTTACATATTTTCTCTGATTTGATCCTCACAAGAACCCTAAGGGGTAGGTGTTATTATTAGTCCCACTTTGCAGATGGGAAAGTTAAGACTTAAAGAGATAAATTGACTGGTCCAGGGTCATACTGAGTCACTGTAACAGAAAGGAATTAAATCTAGGTCTTCCTGGTTCTAATTCTACCTGGCTCCAAGCTACTACACTGGTAAGTGGTAGTTTGTGACCTAGAATCCGGGACTTCTGATTCCTAGTCCAGTCTTCCTTTCTAATATACTGTGAGGCTGTCATCAAACAAATCCTATTAAAATGGAAACAATAAATACCAGGCTAGAAAACTATAAGGAGGAAATTAGCATTATAAAAGTAATATAAATTCAGTGCAAAATATGTCTGAACAGAGCAATTATGATTCAAGGCATTCTGTGTTCCAGCATGAGGAAATAGAGAAATATTTTCTAATTATCTTGGCATAGACTATACAAAATACAATGAACCTGCAAATGAAAGTAAATTTTCCTTGAAAATATTAGAAAAAAAGTATTTTTTTTTGCCTAGCTTGAAATATTAGGTAGTTTTGGAAGAAATATAAACACCAAATTTAGTTATAGTCCTATCTAAGTTTTTGTTTTAAATCTCTTCTATAATGTTTCATGCTCACTAAGCACATTTTTGGTATGGGTTCATAGAATCCGAAGTATTCCCTTTAGTCAAAAGATGATTTTTTCCCTCAGAAAAGGCTCAGAAAGGAATATAGGTCCATCTATATTCTTTACTTAGAGCACATCCTTACTTATTTCTTCTGTTATTGTTCAAAAGCAATGAAAACAGTTGTATCCAACACATTTATGATCTAGTTTTGCCTCTTCTACTTGCTGACTGTGAGATCTTACACAAGATCCTTTATATTCTTTTTCCTGATTAGTACAATGAGGATCATTATACTCACTCGATAGTCCTTACAGAAATGTTGTAATGAAAACATTTTGCAGACCATAAGGAGTCCCACAAATGTGATCTATTGGAGGATGAGGTAATTAATTAAAATGTTTTCCCTTTGAGTGAGTACCAATGCCATAATGATAAGCCATCCTTGATTTTTATCTTGGCAGCAATTGGTCATAGAATAGCAAATCACAGAATTTGAGAGTTGGAAGGGACCTTTGTAGTCATCTAGTCTTTACCATAGAAATCCCTGCTATAATATGGCCTATGAGTGCAAATCTAGCATTTGTCTGGAGGCCTCCAAATACAAGAAACTCACTATGCCTCAATGTAAACTATTGTACTTTTCAACACCTTTGTTAAGAATTTTGTTGTGAGTGTTTATTTTTGTTTTTCCCCAGATATCAAAACTTAAATTTGCATTTCTATAATTTCTTCATTGCTTCTAGTCCAGTCTTTTGGGTCAAAACAGAACAACATTGATCCTTCTTCTACATTGTTATTATTGTTGTTGTTCATCCTTCTTTTTCCAAGAGGAGCAATGACATCATTAGAGTGATGGCTTGACTTGCATGGTAGCTTTCCAAATATTTAGAGAAAGGTATTATATTCTCTGTGAATTTTTATCCCCCATTTTAAACACTTCTAAATCCTTCTGTTCCTAATTATATGATATGAACCCAAGCCCTTCAACAGCCTGATGAATCTCCTCTAGTTTATCAATGTGCTTCTGAAAAACAGATACCTAGGAATGGAACATAATATTCCAGATGTGGTTTAACCATGGAGCAGTATAGAATAGCTATCACCTCCTTATTCCTAGAAATAAGTCTCTTTCAATACAAGACCACATTAGCACTTGTGGGCTACTGAATCCTACTGCTGACTCACATTGATCTTGTGGTCCATTTTCATATCAAGAATTTCCAGATCTTTTTCAAACTGCAGTTTAACTATGCCTCCTCTGACCTGTACTTTTGAAGCTGACCTTTTTTTTGGTCAATAATTTTGTTGTTACTGTTGTTCATTCATTTGAGTCATGTTTGACTTTTTTGTGACACCGTTTAGGGTTTACATGGCAAAGAAACTGGAGTAGTTTGCCATTTCCCTCTCCAACTCATTTTGGAGATAAGGGAACTGAGGCAAACTGGTTAAGTGATTCGCAGCTACACAGTCACACAGCTAGTAAGTTTCTGAAGTTGGATTTGTACTCAGATCTTCCTGATTTCAGGCATGGTACTCTAACTACTGTGCAACCTAGCTGCCCACATCTTCATCATTTTTCTGGAACAGGATTAAGCCTCTTCAGGAGAATTTATAATACAAAGCTTTCTTACAATGATGCTACCGGTGAGCACAATATTTCTCACATCTCTTTGACCTTCTAAGACAGCATGGCACAGGATAGATTGCTTGATTGGGAGTTAGGGACACTCAGATTCAAATCCTGATTTCATAACTAGTCAGCTGTGTAACTACAGACAACTAACTTAACATCTCCGATTCTCAATATCTTCTGCAAAATAGCAACTCCAGTGTTTACTTCAAACCAGATGACACATATAAAGTGCTTTGCAAATCTCAAACCCATATAAACAGCAATTATTATACTATCAATTTTGGTGTTTATAGGTTGTGATTATAGATTATATAATTAATATTATAGATTACAGCCAAACCAAGCCTGCTTATTCTTTGTGGGATCCTTTTCCTTGTCCTTCCATACATCTTCCATAAAATATATGTCCAAAACATTTCAGATCTTCCTTTTTTTTTTTAGCATCCCATGGTAGTAGTGTAACACCTGGACATTATAGCTATTTTTTGGGTTCCATTTAATTTATCTAAAATTTATTAAGTACCTATTGTGTGCATGACATTAGGGACACAAAGAAAAAATGAAATATGCAAAACAAAACAAAGTTCCTGAACCTATAAAACAAACATTCTACTTATATGATACAGTACATAATCAATTAAGTAGTTACAAATATATAGAAAGTAAAGCAAAGTAATTTCTGGAGGTAAAGAGTTCTAGAAACTGGAGGGAGACAGGGAAAGGCCTCATGGAGAAAATGGTACCTGAGCTGTTCTTTGAATCAAGCTAAGGGCTTATAGAATGTGAAATCAAGGAGGGAGTGCATTCCAGACATTACAGTAAAGGGATGGAGTGGAAAGATAAAATGTGTATTGGGTAAAGTTTAAAAGAGTTTGTTTTGAGCAGGGAATGTGCAAGGGGCGACAAATAATATGAAATAAGCATATAAAAGGAGGAGGGAGCAAAAGTGTGTTATCTCTTAACATATGACTGACTCATTTCATTTTCTAGTCATACATGTCTTTTGTGATTCTTCTGTTTTACATAAATTCTTGCATAACAGTAATTAATGACATGTTAAAGACTTTTCTCCCACAATAATCCTTTTCCATTGTTTTTGGTTCATTTACAATTTTTTAATGAACAAATACATCAAATCAACAGCAATAGTTTCTGGGTATTCTTTAAAGTCATTTGATTCCAACTCCAGACAGTTATGCCCCAGACTTGCAGAAGATAATATGTTTTGTGGCACTCTCTTCCTCATGGTATAGATGAAGTCTGATATTGCAATGGGATAAGAAGTTTGGTCTGTATTTTTGTAAACTGAATAAGGGCAGGTAAGTAATATACTGGCCTCTCTAATTTAGTCTTTATCTCTTCTCCCTAGATATATGTTTAGTGACTTATTAATTAATTTATTCATTTTATAAGAAATTGCTATTCTTAATTTGGATAAAAGGAGTATCAGCAAATGCAAATTTGAAAAAAAACTTGCTATCCTTTTGTTTTTATACAAAAAACCCATTCATTTCTAAGCATATTTTTTTCCCTGTCTTACCAAGGAAGCCACTCCTTTGTTGTTGTTGTTGTTTTTTAAGAAGAGAAAAATGTCAATGGAGTTAAGTGTCT
This sequence comes from Phascolarctos cinereus, assembly GCF_003287225.1. Classification (NCBI taxonomy): domain Eukaryota; kingdom Metazoa; phylum Chordata; class Mammalia; order Diprotodontia; family Phascolarctidae; genus Phascolarctos; species Phascolarctos cinereus. The sequence continues at coordinate 187,367,223 of NW_027555625.1, forward strand.
TACTCAGGATCACACAAGTAGTAAGTGTTAGAGGTCAGATTTGAACTTGTGAAGATGAATCTTCCTTACTCCATGACCAACATTCTATTCACTGTGCTGAGTACCTTTGTGTGTATATGTGTGTGCATGTGCACATGTGCATACACAAATACCCAAATAATCCATTTGGTTACAAAATTTAATATAAAGGTTTAAATTAAAATAAAGTATTTTTAATCTTTTCCTCAAGTAGAACAATAAGTATAATTCTTAATTCTGATTCACTAAAATAAGGCAAACATTCTCTATATAGTTCTGTGGCAAGTCATTTCTCCATTCTCTTTCTCTTCAAAGCTTACTCAAAATAAGTGTATTTTACAAATTGGTGTTTCTAAAACAGATCAGGGAAGTGAAGCTAGGGGAGATATTGTAGCTAACTAGTTAAGGCATCATCATGCCAAACCATACTAATATTGAGAGACATTTTCTTCTACAATAAATTGCTTTCCCATAACTTATAGGTTAGTATTTTTTACTGCACCAATTCTCATTAACCCTAATTCCTATGTGTTTGCTACATGTAAAGAAAGTAAATTATTTATACAGGTGGTCACTGAAAATGAAACACCCCTCAGCATAGAATCTAACAATTTGTAAGCTTAAAGTCCTCATGAGAGTTTATTGCCCCAGATCATGGGGTCATCTTCTTTTTCAGTAGGTTGTCAGAGTTAATACTGGTAATGGTGTGACACTGTACACAGGATTTCTGGGATCTCCAACTGATTCAACTTTTCACAGGAGAAGGTTCTTTCTTCATACTCAAGGGGAAAACAACAGTTATTGAAGTCAAAAGATCTAAGCAAGAGGGAATATGAGTTTGCTTTGTCACCGACATAATTTTTTCCTATGATAATTTCTATAACAAGGACCTCATTTTGGAAAAGAATCAAATGAACTTATTAAGAAGGATAAACTTTTTTCCATACAATAATTTGATGAAAAGCCTAATAGAGACATAGTGGATTGCTATGGGAAAGGGAGAAAGGTTCTTGTGCTCAGCTAGGGTCACCATTTGCAGAGTGAGAAAATAGTTATTACTTATGCTCAAGAGTTCTCTCTTAAGTTAAGCAGAAAGTTTTGCCCCTTTTCCCCAGATTATTGTAGTTTGTATGCTGTGGTGATTAAAAGCAGAGCTGGCTTAGTTTTACAGTAAAAGGCCTTCAATTTTTCTTTAATTTTGTTTTTCTAAAAAAAATTTAGTGGTTACTTGTTCTCTTTAATATAAAATAGAAATTATTGGACAATACTTTAGGGCACACTGTAATGTGGTGCCTTTTTATCTTTCCATATATCTCTAATTTCTTGTTTTGTGACCCAGAAGGGCACTGTAGTACCAATCATGGGGGCACTAGGACTTGAAACTCAGCTGATAGTCAGGCCTGAGCCCTGCTATGCCTTGGATTATGAATTGGCTTTCTCAGGCCTCATTGTCCCCAAATTAAATGGGCTAATAGTTCTTCATGGCTCTTTGTTGAGTGTCTATGAATGGTATAAATGTCTAATGAGGAGGCAGAGCCAAGATGTTGGAGTAAAGGAAGGGTTTCACCTCTGCTCTCCCCAAACCTCTCCAAATACCTTTTTAAAAATAACTATAAACAAATTCTAGAAGATCAGAACACACAAAAAGTTGGAGTGAAACAAATTTCCAGCCCGAGACAACTTGGAAGGTTGGCAGGAAAGGTTTGTTATACCAAGGTAAGAGAGGAGCACAGTCCAGTGCAGGCCACACCTGCACAACCCCAGCCTGAGCAAATCAGGAGCAGGCTTTGGGAGCCACTGAATCAGTAGTGGCAATGGTAACAGCAGTGGCAGTGTCTGTTTCCCAGTTTCTCAGCCCACATACAATAAAGGGGTTGAACAACTAGTCAAAAGGACATAACAAGGGTCCTTTTTTTTTCTTGGTAAGCAATTGGGGGTACCTAGAGTCACACAGCTAGTGAGTGTTATGTGTCTGAGGCCAGATTTGAACTCAGGTCCTCCTAACTCCAGGGCAGATGCTCTGCTCACTGTGCCACTTAGCTTCCCCAGCAGTGGTCTTTTTGTTAGCACTGAGGCAGGACTCTGTTTCTTTGCCCATACTTGGATCTGAGTCACAGTCCTGGGTGGCAATCCCAGGTGAGGAGGACTATTAGCATAGCAGAGCTCATGGCAGCAGTGAAGGGAGGACCCTCATCACAATTACAGGGCAGAAAAGAGTGCATGTGGTCACTCACAGACCAGAGCATAGCCCAGGAGAATAGCAAACACTTCTCCTTAGATCATACTACCTGGGAAGAATTGAAAACTTAGAGGTCCCTAGAAGTATTTCTGAAAACAATTGCACAAAATCCCTGAATCTTGGGACAGTGCACCCTCCACCCTGGAAGCAGAATGCTACTTTAATGAAGAGTTTAAAGTAAAGAAATAGAGAGAAAAAATGAGCAAACAACACAAAAATAAAAACTCTGACTATAGAAAGTTACTTTGATGCCAAGGAAGATCAAAACACACACTCAGAAGAAGACAACAAAATCAAAGCTCCTATATCCAAAGCCTCCAAGAAAAACATGAATTTGTCACAGGCCATGATGGAGCTCAAAAAAGATTTTGAAAATCAAGTAAAAGAAGTAGAGGAAAAATTGGGTAAAGAAATGAGAGAGATGCAAGAAAATCATGAAAAGCGAGTGAACAGCTTGGTGAAGGAGACACATCAAAAGAAAAAAATACTTAAGAAAATAACACCTTAAAAAATAGACTAGGACAACTGGTAAAAGACATATAAAAAAAAAACAATGAAGAGAAAAATGACTTAAAAACAAAACTGGCCAAATGGAAAAGGAAGTACAAAAGTTCACTGAAGAAAAGAATTCCTTAAAAATTAGAATGGAGGGGTCAGCTAGCTGGTGCAGTAGATAGAGTTCCAGCCTTGGAGTCAGGAGGACCTGAATTCAAATTCAAAAAACCAGATACTTGACACTAGCTGTGTGACCCCAGGCAAGTCACCGAACCCCAATTGCCTCACCAAGAAAGCAAAAGAAAAAAATAGAATGGAGCAAATGGAAGCTAATAACTTTATGAGAAATCAAGAAGCAATAAAACAAAGTCAAAAAGAATTAAAAAAAGAGGACAATGTGAAATGTCTCATTGGAAAAACAACTGACCTGGAAAATAGATCCAAAAGAGATAGTTTAAATATTATTGGACTACCTGAAATCCATGATCAAATAAAGAGCCTAAGAATCATTTTTCAAGAAATTATCAATGGAATCTGCCTCGACATTCTAGAACCTGAGGGCAAAATAGATATTAAAAGAATCCACCAATCACCTCCTAAAAGATATCCCAAAATGAAAACTTCGGTAATATTATAGCCAAATTCCAGCGTTTCCAGGTCAAGGAGAAAATATTGCAATCAGCCAGAAAGAGACAATTCAAATATCATGAATCCACAGTCAGGACAATTCAAAATTTAGCAGTTTCTACCTTAAAGTTTCTGAGAGCTTGTTAAATGATATCCTGGAGGAAAAAAGAGCTAGGTTTACAACCAAGAATCACCTACCTAACAAAACTGAGTATAATCCTTCAGGGGAAAAAATGAACATGCAATAAGATAGAGGACTTTCAAGCATTCTTGATGAAAAGCCAGAACTGAATGGAAAATTTGAATTTTAAATACAACACAAGAGAAGCATAAAAAGGTAAATAGGAAAGGGAAATCACAAGGGACTTATTAAGTTTAAATCATTTACATTATAACTCATGAGACTTTTCTCAGTATTAGGGTAGTTAGAAGGAGTATATATAGACAGAGCGCACAGGTCTGAGTTGAATATGAAAGGATATGTAAAAAAAATAAATGCAATTAATAAAATAATAAAAATAAATAAAATTAAGGGGTGAGAGAAGAGTATACTGGGAGAAAGAAAAAGGGAGAGGTAGAATGGGGTATGTTATCTTACATAAAAGAGGAAAGAAAAAGCTTTTACAGTGGAGGGAAAGAGAGGGGAGGTAAGGGAAAGTGAGTGAACCTTACTTTCATCAGAATTGCTCAAAGTGGAAATAACATACATACACAATTGGGTATAAGAAATCTATCTTACCCTACAGGAAAGTAGGATGGGAAGGGGATAAAAGAAGGTGGGGAGGTTATAGAAGGGAGGGCATATTGGAGGAGGGGGTAGTGAGAAGCAAAACACTTTTGAAGAGGGACAGGGTGAAAGGAGAGAGAATAAAATAAACAGGAAAAGAGAATAGTATGGAGGAAAATACAATTAAGAATAGTAACTGTGAAAACATTTTTGAAGCAGGGTTGTCTGATAAAGGCCTCATTTCTCAAGCATATAGAGAGCCGAGTCAAATTTATAATGGTAAAAACCACTTCCCAACTGATAAATGATCAAAAGATATAATCAGTTTTCAAATGAACTAATCAAAGCTATCTATAGCCACATTAAAAAAATATACTAACTCACTACTGAGTGGAGAAATGCAAAGTCAAACAATTCTGAGGTACTACCTCATACCTATTAGATTGGCTAATGATAAAGAAAATGTAAATGACAAATATTGGAAGGGAAGTGGGGAAAATGAGACATTAATGCACTGTTGGTGGAGTTGTTAACTGATTCAACCATTCTGCAGAGTAATTTGGAACAATGGCCAAAGGGCTATAACACCATGCATACCTTTTCACCTAGCAGTACCCCTACTAGGTCTATATCCCAAAGGAGATTGAAAAAAAAAAAAGAACAGAAAGGAAGGGAACCTATATGTACAAAAATATAGCACCTTTTTTTCCTTGGGTTAGAGAATTTGAAATTGGGGGGATGCCTCTCAATTGGGGAATGGCTGAACAAGTTGTGGTATGTGATTATGAAGGAAAACTATTGTGCTATAAGAAATGATGAGCAGATCCACATCCAGAGGAAGAGCTATGGAGTTTGATTGCAGATCGAGGCATACTGTTTGTTTTTTTTTTCTTCTTTCTTGTGGTTCCTCCTATTGGTTCATTCTTCTTTACAATATGACTAATGTAAAAATATGTTTAATAGGACTGTCTATGTAGAGCTTATATCAGATTGCATGCCATCTTGGGGAGGGACAGGGGAGAAAATTTAAAACTCAAAAGCTTATGAAAGTTAATTTCGAAAACTAAAAATAAAATAATATTAAAAAAAAAGAAATGATGAGCAGGGTGCTCTCAGAAAAACCTGAAATTGCTTGCATGGGCTGATGCAAAATGAAATATACTTATGTACAAAGTAACAGCAGTATTATAAGATAATCAATCTTGAATGACTTAGCTATTCTCAGCAATATAACAATCCAAATCAACTTTGAAGGACTTATGATGAAAAATTCTGTTCATTCCCAGACAAAGAACTGATGGTGTCTGAATATAGATTGAAGCATACATTTTTAAATTTCTTTATTTTTCTTGAGTTTTTTTTTAATTTTCTTTCCCAACATTATTATGGATATGTTTTGCATTACTATACATGTATAATCTATATCAAACTGCTTGCCTTTTTAATGAGGGGTCATGGGGAGGGAGGAAAGGATATAGATAGATAGATAGATAGATAGATAGCATATATATATATATATATATATATATATATACATAAATATACACATATACACACACATATACCTACATATATATGTATATACATACATACACATATGTGTATACACACACACACACACACATATATGTGTGTATGTGTATATGTATGAGTGTATATGTATATGTATATAACCTATATCAAATTGTTTGCCTTCTTAATGATGGGGGGTGAGGAGGAGGAAGGCAGAGAATTTAGAACTCAGTGTTTTAAAAATGAATGTTAAAAATTGTTTTTAACATGCAATGGGGGAAAAATAAAGTACTAAATAAAGGTTACAAAATGTCTAATGAAGGCCATGTGGAATGCATGTCTTAGAATCTTTTCTCTTTCTTCAAAGCTCACCTCAAGCATCATCCTCTAAATGGGGCCTTCCCTGATCCTCCAACCAATGTCATACTCACCTGGAAATTATCTTCTATTAACTCTGTATATATTTTATATACATTTTTCTATATATATATATGTTATATCCTCCAATAGAATATAAGCTCTTTGAGGGCAAGAACAATCTCTTTTTTGTCATTGTGTTCCCAGTCAGTCAATCAATACACTTTTGTTAAGGACAAACTAGGTACAGAGATAAGTAATGGAGTGAAAGCAGTCCCCAAAGCCAGGATGATTTGGGCTCAAATTTCCCTTTTGACAAATACTGGTTGCATGGCCCAAGGAAAATCACAAACCATGCTCTAGACAACTTTCTGAGACTTATTCTTTTGAGTATGCAAACTAGGCCATATTTTGCCTCAATTCTTACCCAATCTTAAATCATTGAATGGATGCTGCCTCAGACCACAGACCTGGGAAAGACCTTAGCTTAAAAAGACCAAGGTTTCCTGCTGCATCTAGGACTCTCACCAGCCATACCGACTTATGTCTTGCCACTGGACTCAGATGACCTTGAAGGAGAATGTGAGGCTGATGACTTTGCACAGCCCTACCTCACTTAAATCCAATTAACTTGAAAGTCAAGACATCACTCTCTTGACGTCATTGATCCTATTTAATGAACAGCAAATAAATAACAATGCTTCCACTGATAAAGGAAGTTTCCTCCATGAATAAAATCATAAGTCCAGTGTTTCTTTAGTTCCTATCCTATATTACTAAGTGCCAGACACTAGGATGCATGTTAGATACACAAATACAAAGAATGAAACAATCCATAATCTCAAGTAGCTGATATTCTAATGGAAATGACTACAGTTATATAAATAAGTACATACTGAATAAACATAAATAAACACAAATAAAAACAAAGTAGTATAATACAAGGTCATTTAGGAGAGAGGATATTAGCAGTTGAGGGGATCTGGAAGGCTTCCTAGAAAAGGCTGTGCTTAATCTCTGATTTAAAGGAAGAAGACATTCTCTGAGGCAGAGATAAGGATTCTATCTCCTTTGTTGGATCTTCAACCAACAAAGGTCTGTGACCTTTAACTGTAGGTGTCCCAAAGAGCTCTGTCCTGGGCCATCTTCTCTTTTAAACTTCTTCCTTCTCTAACTCTTTATACTATTTCAGTTGACAATCTCATCAACTCCTGTGGATTCAGTAATCATCCCTATATAGATGATTCTCAGATTTATTGTTTAGTCTTTATCTCTTTTCTGACCTCCATTATTGCTTAAACATCTGCTTAAAATCTGATCTCTACTGCTTAAATATCTCAAACACAATGTCTAATAGACATCTTAGAATCAACATACCCAGCTGGATTATCTCCAGTTTTATTCTCTATATGTCTTATTTGTACATAGTTGCTTGCATCTTATCTCCTCTCCTTTCCATTAGATTGTGAGCTTCTTGAAGACAGATTGTTTTTGCACTTCTTTGTATCTCAAGCACTTAGCCCAGGCCTGGCAAATTGTTTTTCAGTCATTCAGTTGTGTCTGACCCTTTGTGACTACGTGGTCGCATGCTAAGCTCTTCTATCCACCACTATCTCCCAAGTTCTATCCAAACTCATGTTGTTGCTTCCATTACACCATCTATCCATCTCATCTTCTGCTGTCCCCTTCTCTTTTTGCCTTCAATCTTTCCCAATGCCAGGCCTTTTCCAACAAGTTCTGTCTTTTTGTTATGTAGCCAAGTATTGAAGCTTCAGCTTTAGTATTTTCCTTCAATGAACCATCTGAATTCATTTCTTTAAGTGTTGGCTGATTTGATCTCCTTGCTGTCCAAGGAACTCTCAAAAGTCTTCTCTAGAACCACAATTCAAACTGAATCTTTGAAGCTCAACAGCATTGCCTGGCACATACGTACATAATAAACACTTGTAAGGTTGACTTGGACCAATGATAGAATAGGTCATGAAAAGCAGTGTGTTGTATTCTGATAGTTTGTAGGGTTGAAATGTATGTCATATCAAGAACATAGCATATCAAGGTAGAAAAATTTCTAGTCCAACCTGTATCTACACATATGAATCCCTTCAACATGATTCGTGATGAGTACTAATCTAGTCTCTGTTTAAAGATTTGTAGTGAGTTTTCCCACTGAAATGGTCCTGGAAAATCATAAGCATTCCTGAACATGATTTTTGGTTCTCATGGGGAAAAATCAGAAGTTTTTGATAGGTTAGGTTGATTATCTTTAATGTGGTATATGAAATGAAACTACACTTGGATTCAAAGACTTGAGCTTCAGCTCCCAAAATGGAATGCCAGCCCTCAAATCCGCTACTCTTATCCTAACTTCAGGGCATTCTCATCTCCTTTTGTATTGGATCTAATTATTAACATACCTTTTAAAATTTTTCTGAAATCTTTCTGATGATTTTACCCATTGTTCCTAATTCTGTCCTGTGGGATTAATAGAAACTAATATAATCCCTTTTCCAAAGAGGTGTTGTGCCCATTTAGTCAAGCTCAGCATGGAACAACTCAGCTGCTAAAGCAGCTCAAACATTTGTTTAACACAGAAACTACTGTCTAGGAACTTTTACGGACAATTACTGAGACAGAACAAGGACACCTAAGTGTGAAGGTCCAGAGTTGTGAGTTGCCCTAAACAAATATATTTTGTGCTAAGTGGCTTCTTTCATTTTCTGGCTTATAAACTTTTATGCTGCTTAGTTTGACTTTAACAATAACTGTGAAATGCCTCACTTTCAGATATAAACTTTGCTGATGCTGTTCTGAAATCTGTCATTTCGTTCCTGTCCCTCCTTTTATCTTTCTGGATTCAAATGCTGGATTCTTTCTTCACCTTAGCTTATGGTTGGTAACCAAATTTCATTTTGTGGCTCTAATCAGATGAAATATATTTGCCCCATAAGCGCCACGAAAATATAACAAGTCTTTAGTACACATATTTAAATCAACAACTGTCTCAGAAAGTTGAGTCAAAGAAAAATTATTTTTCTTAGTGCTTTCAGAAAAAAGGATCTGGACATAAGGGCATGTGATTATAATCCCAGCTACTAAAGGAAACTTAGGTTTATGTACTGATTGAGTTCAGGAGTTCTGAGCTGAAGTAAAGCTAAAGTTGATCAGTGAGCCTCTGGGATTAGAGGGCCACCAGACAGCCCAAGGAAAAATGCTTGGAAAAACATAGCAGTGTTTAATATGCTGAACATTCTTCTCAGCAATGCAAGGATCTAAGACATCTCCAAAGGTCTCACAATGGAAAATGCTATCCACACCCAGAGAAAGAACTATGAAGTCTGAATGTAGATTGAAGCATACTATTTGCTCTTTTTATTTCTTCTTTTTTATTTTGTTTCTTTTTTCTTGTGGTTCCTCCTATTGGTTCTAATTCTTTTTTACAACATGACTAATGTGAAAATATTTTTAATATGAATTTATATGTAGAGCCTATATCAGATTGCATGCCGCCTTGGGAAGGGAGGTGGGGAAGGAGGGAGAGAAAATTTAAAACTCAAAAGCTTATGGAAGTGAATGTTGAAAACTAGAAATAAATCTATATAAAATATCCTAACAGCATAGTTGCTGTCTTGAAGAGTATTGGGATTGTGACCCCTGTGTTTATAAACTGGGCAGATTGAGAGACCAAATTTAAAAACACAAAGCAAAACAAAATAAAAAGACATTTAGCAGAGCAGACTGAAATTAACACCATAAAAAACTGTTCTATATGAAACGGTAGTACCTTAAAAAGACATTACCTTGTAAATACAGTCCTTTACAATTGTAATGATCACCCCATTGATATGACTGAAAGCGATGTGTATTGAATGTGTACGGTTTCTATCAGCTATACCATTTAAAAGTTAGGAAGGAGCTGACTTGAAGGCTTTTTTTCACCTCCCTCTCCTTTGTATATTGCTTATTAGATATAAAATTTCTGTTTCAATTCTTTTGTCAATAATTTTCAGTACTTTCCACTGGTAATTTTAAGGTCAAAACCTCAGCTCACCCTGGCATAGCTCCCAGCTTTCTTCACATGTTACTGAACCACTCAGTTAAACCCTACAGCCCTACAGGCTCCATCCCTGACATAATAATATATCTCCACTACAGAATTTTTTCTATTTGTCTTTAGGAAGGATATAGCTCCACTGGCAGAAAAACCAGGGCCTGTCTCAAGACCTTGTAGGAATTCATTTAAAAGCTTTCCTTTTACCCTTTGTTCCTTTTGCTCTTAAAGGGATAGAGGGATCTGGAGAGAAAGAATTTGTACATTCAAACAAACAAGGTACTTTAAACCAGACACATGTACCCAATAAACAATTTAATGGGAAAAGCATTAAATGTAGAATGACATAACCTGTTTTCAAATCCTATCTCTGAAACTTATTAGCTATGTGATTATGAGTTAGTCTTTTCACTGTTGATGGCTGTTTATTCATCGATAAAACTGTGATAATAATATGTGAACTCTTATTATTATACTGACTGAGGTAGTGCTAAAGTCTAGAAACTTAGATCGAGAATTGAAAGGGACCTGAAAGGTCATCTAGTCCAAATCATATATTATACAAATAACAAATCTGAAGCCCAAGGAATTAAGTTTGCTAAGATCACACAGTTAATAAACAGCAAAGGCAAGATAAGTACTGTAAAATAAGATTTCATGGAAAATAAAAATTCACTAGGAACTAAAGTAGCTCCTATGCTTCATGCCTACAGTCAACTAACTCCTTGAGGATTTTGCTTAATGAACTTTTTTTCTTCTGCTGTGTTTTGTTTCCTCTTTCTGATGGTTCCTCCTATTGGTTCTAATTCTTACAACATGACTAATGTGAAAATATGTTTAATAGGAATGTATATGTATAGCCTATATCAGATTGCGTGCCCTCTTGGGAAGGGAGGTGGGGAGGTAGGGGGAGAAAAAATTAAAACTCAAAAGTTCATGGAAGTGATTGTTGATAAATCAAAACGAATTAATAAAAAAAGAAAGAAAAGCAATGAATTACACACAAACTGACCAAGAAGCCCTTGCTGCTCTTTCTAGTCAATGGCATCCACATGTGTCCTTATGATTTGTTTTGGTCACAATTCATTACTGGAACTTTTTTCAGATATCTCCTTCTATTTTTAATGATTTCCCAGGTATATAGTAATGGGATTTTGTTCAATGTTCACCTATAGATGATTTGGTGTAGTTAAAAGACTACAGGACTTAGAATCAAAATGCCTGAGTTCAAATCACTGCTCTGAAACTTAATTGGGTGTGGTACCTTATATCAGCAAGTTACTTTACTATCCAAAATTTACATTTCTTTAAAGTACAAATATACTCCTAAAAAGGGGATATAATACATTGTTTGTGGTACTGTGCCCTGGTACAGCACTCTCTTGGACCCCCAAGGCCAACAATAGTCTAGAAGATTAGAAAATCTATGAAACATCACAGATTTCATGACTAGTGATAGATCAGTTATGAAAGCAACACTGTTATTTACAAGTTGAACCTATCTCTAAAGAAATAAACAGTGACTTTTCAATTAATAAAACATCTTTAATGACAATATTTTCATGAGCAAAAGATGTTTATGTAATTAATATTTATAAAGAAAATAGTCCATTTGTCATCTTTTTAACTAATTTTATTTACATTTTATAATGCATTTGTATATTAGTGTAAAAGTTATTGCATTTCATTTAAAATAAAAATAACAAATATACAAAAATCATTAGAAGAGATTTTATTTCATGCTACAGTATGAAAAGCCATAAGGCAAAACAGGCCATCATTTTCATTTAAAATTTTTAATAATGATAATAGTAACATTTATATAGGATGTTAAGGTTTACAAAGCATTATAGAAATATTATCTCACTGCATCCTCATGACAACCATGGGAGATAGGTGCTATTATTATCTCTATTTTAATAGATGAGACAACTGAGCTCATCAGAGGTTAAGTGATTTACTTAGCATCACACATAGCTAGTAAGTATTTAAGACAGCATTTGAACTCTGGTCTTTTTGACCCAAGACATGGATTCTATTCATATACATATATACATATACATATATACACACACATATATACACACACACACACATGTATGTGTGTATATATGTATAAGTATGTATGTATATATATATATTATTTTCTTTTTGGCAGTTGGTAATTATAAAGTATCATATTGCACTTCTCATACTTGAAAGGACAACTATGCATTGTTTATTTAAATTACCATTGTGTTGATATATCTAGATTTTTCAGATTTGTTTTTCAGTAATAAGCAATGATTTATGGATGTTTGTCCAGGAAAGAGGAACATCTGTGTAGCTATTTATCTCAAACCCATTCCTTTTCCCTTTGTCTTTTTCTAACCTCCAAAACAACATCAGACCAAACATTTAGAAACATTTGGACATGTGCATGAAATAATATACATCCCCAGCACCATGAATGCCAAGAATAAGGAAGCCAAACAATTACTATTCAAAAGTAGAAATAAATACTACAAATCAGATTTGTTTCCATACATCAGGCAGCAGACTGATTACAGCAAAAAGATGTTGTGTTGAAAATAATATTTGCCAAACATAATTTCCAGTGACACAGAACTTTATATTGTAGCTTACAAAAAAAAAAAAGAGTGACCATTGTTTGCATGTTGGATTATTGGCAGGATCTGATTTGTCCTCCCAACAGAAATGGGAAGTTTCTAAACTATTATAAGTCATATTATCCCTGACCTAGTAAGCAACTGTGAAACTGCTATGTGGAAAGGATACTTTGCTAAGGTTTCTTAGCCACAAAGGCATTTTCAATCCATCAAGAAAGTTTGTGGTTAAGGTAGAGGAGAAGAAAAGGATGCTGAGGAAGAGTGGGGAGTAAGGTCAAGAGAAGCTATGGGGATCTTTGAAAAGTGAAAATACAATGTAGCATAGACTTCAAGTTATATTGCATCTTATCACTGGGTGCTGGTTCCTCCTTTAACTCCAAAAATATTTCCCTATGCATTCCATATTTCTTATGCCTTCAGATAAGGCATCCACTTTTTCTTCATGACACCCAGACTTCCCACTGAAAGACATTCCAATTGCTTATATCTGATCTACTATGTTAGTCGTGTGTCTTAATATTAATTACTCCCAGCTGCCCAAACACCCTTGTATTTCATCATAAACTATATTTCTTGATTTTTGAATTGATATGCTGCTACAGAATTTACATGTTTTGCAGTTATCCAAGAGTCCTATGTGAAAATAGACATTTTCCAGAGAAGTTTATGGGGACTTTCCCTCTACGAGATTTGAGAAAGCTGCAGAATGGGAGTTTTGGACAGTTGATGATGATTATGAGGAGGAGGAAGAAGAGCAGGAGGAGAAGGAGGAGGATAATAAGAATTTATATAGTGACTTAGGGTTTGCAAAGTACTCTACTAATATTATCTCATTTTATACTCACAAAAATCCTGAGAGATAGATCCTATTATTATCATCCCTATTTTACAGGTGAGGAAATGGAGGTAGGCAGAAGTTAAATGTTTTGCTCAGGGTCATGCAGCTGGTAAGTATATGAAACAGCATTTGAACTTAGGTCTTGAGGAGGAGAATGAGGAGGTTGATGGTGATCATAGTGGTCAAAGTTGTTTTCTCATTATTAGGATGGCCACAAGGTGATGGATTTTTTTTGGGGGGAGGGGATAAGCACAAGAACTTTTAAAAAATAAAATAAGGCATGGAAATGGTGCTACTCTTTACCAGTGAAGGGAATACTAAAACTTGTAAAATCATGTATTCTTGAAGTGTTAAATTATATATAATCAACAAGCTGCTTATGATAGCTGGGCTAGGGCCTTGGTTGGTGACTTCATTGGTAAAGAGAACTACCATGTGAAGAAACTCTCTAGTTGAGTATAATCCTGAAGGAAAAAAATGGATATTTGATAAACTGAAAGACATTCAGGCATTTGTAACAAACAAACAAAACAACAGAATTCAATGGAAAATCGAATATAAGAGATCTAGAAGGAAATCATTAAAGACTAATTATTGGGCACTGATAAAGGTTAAAATGATTACTTCTGATAAATGAAAATGTTATCAGTATCCTACCAATGAAGGTTTACACCTTCTTTTCAACTTATAGACCTAGAAGTTTGCCCAGAGAACTGAATTCTTAACTGTCTGGGTTCACATAGACAGTATGTGTCAGAGGCACAATTTGAACTCAATTCTTCCTGTCTTTGAGGTCAGTTCTTTTTCCACTATTTTATGTTGTCTCCTATTCGGTTATTAGTGATTAATCAAAAAGACCATATTAAATTGCTACTTCTCAAGTCATTCACTGCTGCCCCATTATAGTATGGAAATACATTGGGGTTCTCCAATGCAGTGCAAGAGAAGTCCAAGCTCAGGCAGATTGTAAAATGCAAGAGAGACCTTGAAAATGATCCAGGCAGGGGCAGCTAGGTGACATAGTGGATAGAGCACTGGCCCTGGAGTCAGGAGGACCTGAGTTCAAATTGGCCTCAGACACTTGACACTTACTAGCTATATGACCCTGGTCAAGTCATTTAACTCCATTGCCTATCAAAAAACAAACAATCAAACAAAAAACAAGAAAATGATCCAGGCAACCAATGAGTCTGTTTTCCCATGACAAGTGTAGTTCTCTCTCTCTCTCTCTCTTTCACACACACATTCAGAGAGTATCACGGAAATATAAACATATTTTATGTATACATACAAATACATACAAAATATACATATATATATATATATATATATAAATAACATATATCAAGATTGAGAACCTTTAAATTTTTTTCTTTTTTTTTTTTGTCTCATGAGTTTCTATGGCTAAAGAACTAATCACCTATTGACCAACCTATTGGAATTGAGCTTCTTTATGGAGAGCTAAAATAAATACTATTGTCAATGATATGTTATGTGTTAACTATTACATGTGTTAGCTATACTTACTAACCATGACAATGTGTTAGCTAATACTAATAATTATAATAATAAATAACACATATCACTTTAAGTTTCACAAAATGTTTTGGCCTATTTTTTTTTCACTTTATCCTCTCATTAAAGACAGTCTGTTTCCAGGACTGTGTTCAAAACCTTTCCACTGTGGTTCAGCCAGCTAGAGATTGCATTACACAGGCAAATTCTGCCAAAGAAGTCACAGCAATTGCCTTAGAATGATGAAGCCTGAGAGAAATACTTATGTAGGGGATAAACCCCTCATTTTAATGGACTAAGAAAACAGAGACCTAGGGTGAATAAATGGCTTGATCAAGGTCCC
The DNA here is from genome assembly GCF_003287225.1 of Phascolarctos cinereus. NCBI lineage: Eukaryota > Metazoa > Chordata > Mammalia > Diprotodontia > Phascolarctidae > Phascolarctos > Phascolarctos cinereus. The sequence continues at coordinate 187,382,551 of NW_027555625.1, forward strand.
AAAGTTCATTAGTGTCATAGTCAGGCCTAGAATGCAGTTCTTCTAACTCCATACCAAATGATATTTATACAATATTACCCTATTTTTTATTTTCTTTTTATAGATTTATTCCCCACACTCTCAAGAAGATTTTGAGTTCATTTGGATAAAAAAAATGCTTCTTTTGCTAATAATGAGGATAATGGTTTTAATGATGACACAATTATATAATGTTTGAAAGCTTACAAAACAATTTTTTTGCCCAGCAACCCTGAGTGATAGGTCATATAAACATTATTCTCATTATTTTACAGATGATGAAACTGGGGTTTTAAGGGGTTGTAACTTGCCCTTGTCTACAGAGTTAGTAACTGTTTGAGGAGAGATTTAAATTCAGGGATTCTGATTCCTGAATTCAGAACTCTTTTCACAGTATATCTTTTTTTTTCTCTTTTTTATTAATTAATGTATTTTTAGTCCTCAATATTCACTTCCACAAGATTGAGTTACAAATTTTCTCCCCATCTCTCCCCTCATTTCTCCCCCATCATCTCCCCATCCCACCTGAAGACAGCATGCATTCTGAATACCCCTTCCTCCAATCTGTCCCCTCTTCTATCGCTTCCTCTTCCATTTTCCTATAGGGCAGGATAGATTTCTATACCCCTTTGCCTGTATATCTTATTTCCCAGTTGCATGTAAAACAATTTTTAACATTCGTTTTTAAAACTTTGAGTTCCAAATTCTCTCACTTCCTCCCTTCCCACCGACCCTCATTGAGAAGGAAAGTAATTTGATATAGGTTATACATGTGTAGTCATGTAAAACACTTCCATAATAGTCTTGTTGTGAAAGCCTAACTATATTTCTCTCCTTCCTATCTTGCCACCCATTTATTCTATTATCTCCTTTGATCTTGTTCTTCCTCAAAACAGTTTACTTGTGAATACTCTTTCCACAATTTGCCCTCTCTTCTGTCATCCCTCCCTCTCTTATCCCCTTCCTCTCAATTTTCCTGTAGGGTAAGATAGATTTCCATATTCAATTGAATGTGTATATTATTCCCTTCTTAAGGCAAATCCAGTGAGAGTGAGATTCACTCATTCTCTTTCACTTACCCTCCATTGTAAAAGCTTTTTCTTGCCCCTTTTATGTGAGATAATTTATCCCATTCTACCTCTTGCTTTCTCCTTCTCTTAGTACAATCCTCTCTTATTCTTTAATTTTATTTTTTAGATAACATCCTTTCATATTCAACTCACCTGTGCTCTCTCTCTCTCTCTCTCTCTCTCTCTCTCTCTCTCTCTCTCTCTGTCTCTCTCTCTCTCTCCATATATGTAAATATGTATATATGTTACCTCCAAATATCCTAATACTGAGAAAGGTCTCATGAGTTACAAATATCATCTTTCCATGTAGGAATGTAAACAGTTCAACTTAAATAAGTCCCTTATGATTTCTTTTTCCTTTTTTTTTTCTTCCCATGCTTCTCTCGAGTACTGTATTTGAAAGTCAAATATTTTATTCAGCTCTGTTCTTTTCATCATGAATGCTGGAAAGTCCTCCATTTCATTGAATATCCATTTTTTCCCCTGAGAGATTATACTCAGTTTTGCTATGTTGATGATTCTTAGTTTTAATCCTAGCTCCTTTGACCTCCAGAATATCATATTCCAAGTCTTCTGATCCCTTAATGTAGAAGCTTGTGTTATCCTGATTGTGTTTCCGCAATACTTGAATTGTTTCTTTCTGGCTGCTTGCAATATTTTCTCCTTGACCTAGGAGCTCTGGAATTGGCTATAATATTCCTAGGAGTTTTCCTTTTGGGATCTCTTTCAGGGTGATTTGTAGATTCTCTCAATTTCTATTTTACCCTCTGGTTCTAGAATATCAGAGCAGTTTTCCTTGATAATATTTTGAAAGATGACGTCTAGGCTCTTTTTTCGATCATAGTTTTCAGGTGGTCCAATAATTTTTAAGTTGTCTCTCCTCAGTCTATTTTCCAGGTCAGTTGTTTTTCCAATGAGATATTTCACAATGTCTTTTATTTTTTCATTCTTTTGGTTTTGTTTTATAATTCCTTGATTTCTCATAGAGTCATTAGCTTACATTTGCTGCATTTTAATTTTTAAGGAATTGTTTTCTTCAGTGAGATTTTGGACCTCCTTTTCCATTTGGCCAATTCTGCTTTTGAAGGCATTCTTCTCCTCATTGGCTTTTTGGACCTCTTTTGCCATTTGGTTTAGGTTATTTTTTTTTAAGATATCATTTTCTTCAGTATATTTTGGGTCTCTTTTAGCAAGCTGTTAACTCGTTTTTCATTATTTTCTTGCATCACTCTCATTTCCCTTCCCAGTTTTTCCTCTACTCCTATTTGCTTCTCTAAATCATTTTTGAGCTCTTCCATGACCTGAGACCAATTTATATTTTTCTTGGAGGTTTTAGATTTAGGAGCTTTGATTTTATTGTCTTCTTCTGGTTGTATGTTTTGTTCTTCTTTGCCACCAAAGACTCTGTAGTCTGCATTTTTTCCCTCTGTTTACCCATGTTCCCAGCCAATTAACTGACTTTTTAACTATTCCTTAAGGTAGGGCTCTACTTCCAGTGCAGAGAGTGTACTGTCTCAAGTGTCAGGGGCTTTTAACAGCTATTTTCAGAGATACTTCTAGGGCCTGTAAATTTTCAGTTCTTCCAAGGTGGCATGATCAAAGACAAGGTATTTATTCCTCTCCTGGCCTGTGCTCTGGTGTATGAGTCACCACAAACACTCTTTTCTGCTTTGGAACTGTGAGGAGGATTCCCTTCTCACTGCCACTGCAAGCTCCACAATGTCAGAGCTCAACTTTGCTCTGGGACCACCACCTAGGACTACAATCCAGGTCCAAGCAGAGGCAAAGAAGAGAATCCTGCCTCAGCACCAGCAAAGAGATTCCTACAATTCCCCTCTGATCAGCTGCTCAATCCCCCATCATTTATAGGCCGGGAGTTCCAGAAGCAGCTACTGTTGCTGTGGCTGCCACCTGGGGCTGAGCTAGGGTCAAGGTCGAACTGTGCTCCTCTCTCACCTAGGTCTGATAGACCTTTCCCACTTACCTTCTAAGTAGTCTTTGGCGTTTTGGGGTTGAGAAATCTGGAATCCACCACAGTTGCCCATGATTCAGTCTCCTGAAGCATGCTCTGGGTTTGTTGGGACCTAGTTTTTGCCTGTGTGGCCCATGCTGAACTATATTTCTCTCCCAGCCCTAGCCCAACAGACCTCACCTATCAACCATCCAGTTTATCTTTGGGCTGGAAATTTGTTTCACTCTATCTTTTTGTGGGTTCTGCTGCTCTAGAATTTGTTTAAAGTCATTTTTTATGGCACTTGGAGGAGTTTAGGGGAGCTCAAGCAAGTCACTGCTTTTACATGGTCATCTTGGCTCTGCTCCACTCCCCCGCCCCATGAATCTTTAACTGTGCATAGTACAGCACCTTGGACATAATACCTTATTAGTAATCATTATTGTTTGAAGGATTCCCAAAGTCCAAAAGTGAATGAGTTTGAATGAAATTAATTTCCTTTGCAATAGTGCCAGATTCAACCAATTATCTACAACCACGTTACTTTCTACTATGTTACATGAATTCACAGGCGAAGTAGAAAGTATCAAAGGTGACTACTGACTTTCAGGTGATGTAAAAATGACTGGAGACCTGTGATCTCTTCTTGTTTACTGCCTGTACAATATGTCCTATCCTGTAAATCAATGACATTTTTGTTACTAATGTGTCTAAATACCTAATGAATAATATGACACTGCTGTAATGGTTTCTAACAACTCATGCTGCTTTCTGGTTTCAAAGAAACCTTGACTATTCTGCTGTGAGTGGTTTTCCTCATAATACTGCTCATTTCTTAGGAATTACTTTTATTTGCCTCAAGCTGCATTAACTTTCAAAGTTCATCTATCTATTTCCCTTTCTACAGGCAGATCTGCAATGCCATTCTGTACAGATTGCTCTGATAATGATAATTATCATAATGGCTCACTTTTCTGTGGCACTGTGCACTGTACAAAATACCTTCCTCACAACTCTGGAAGGTTATTAGTTTGAATATTATTATGCCCATTTTATACATGAGGCACAAAGATGTAAAATAATTTATTCATTTGTAAAGTACTGGCACATAGTAGGTATTTACTGAATACATATGGGCTTGGATTCACTAGATTGAAGACCTTGGTTCCTATCTCCAGGAAAGAAATTCGAGTGTGTGTGTGTGTTGTGTGTGTGTGTGTGTGTGAGTGTGAGTGAGTGAGTGAGAGAGAGAGAGAGAGAGAGAGAGAGAGAGAGAGAGATTGACTCCAATGAAGAATTTCATAACCCTCAAATTTGAAAAAGCAGTTAGTTTAGTAACTAAAAGTTATTACTGGATTAATATAGCTCTTTTTGCTGTGTTGATCGACAACAGCAATTCTTTAATAGCTGTTGCTTAGGAAATAAGGAAATGGATGCATATATTTATTTTAGATTCCTTTCACCAAGAAATTAGAAAGCAAAATAACACAGAGCTTTCATTTATCTTTACATACAGTGATGGTGTTTTTATGGTCTGCCATCAATTGGATTTGTGCTCTGAGACACTTTTCTAGTAATGGGGATAGCTCAGTGGGCAGTGGAGAGTTTCAAAAGGGAATGAGTAGACTTCACATAACAGTGAGGAGTTGTGTTAAAGAAGGTATGTAAGGAATAATATTGTAAAGGTAGATTATCAGAAAATAAAAGAAATTAGTAAAATAGTAGGAATCAAATATAACTAATGGACTACATATATGCAACATTGGAATTCACAAACTGTAAAAAAGATATAGAGCAAGTCTCATAGCATTCTGGGTAGATGCCCTATAGGGGACTTATAGAAAGAATGACTGGAAATACAAGGTTAAAGGCCTGGATGGATTATTATTTATATAGCTGAAGGAGTGTTATTATTACTGTTATTATTCTCATCATCAATAATAACACCTAACATTTATAGAACACTTTAAGGTGTATAAATTATTTTATGTATATTATTTAATTCTACTGTCACCACAACCTTGGGAGGTAGGTACCATTATTATTCTCCTTTTATAAATGAGGAAACTGAGACAAACAAAGGTTAGATAACTTATCTAACATCACACAGCTACTAAGTGGCTGAAGAAAAATCCAAACATAGGTCTTCCTGATTTCACAATCTAGAATGAAAACCTAGATGAAACATCAACATAGTAACTGACAAAACAATATTTCAAAAAAAGGAGCTGGTCACCACCCTAGGCAGTACTTATCAGAATTAGTACAATAATGTCCTGAGATATCTTCCTTTTACAGTATTTTATTTTTTCCACTTATATGTAAAAACTATGTTCAACATTTTTAAAATTTGAATTCCAAATGCTCACCCACCTTCCCTCCCCTTCCTCCTCATGGAGACAGCAAGCAGTTTGATATAGTGCAGTCATGCAAAAAATGTTTCCATATTAGTCATGTTGTGAAAGAAAAGACAAAAATAAATGAAAAAATCTAAAGAAAGTAGAAAATAGTGTTCTTTGATCTGCATGCAAACTCCATTACCTCTTTCTCTAAAGGTGGATAGCATTTTTCATCAAATGTTCTTCAGAATTGTCTTGTATCCTTGCATTGCTGAGAATAGCCAAGTCATTCACAGTTGATCATTATACTATATGTGATTTCCATGTATGAGGAAACTGAGGCAAACAGTGTTAAGTGACTTGCCCACGTTCACACAGCTAGTAAGTGCTTGAGGCCAATTTCAGGGCTGCTCACCTACCTTTGGTGCCCAACTAGAAACACAACTCTTACCTGTGGTTCCAAGAAGCTGCAGCATGCACAATACCCATACACCAGTTAAGACATTTTGGTGCGTGGCTAAATCAGATTAAGGATAACTGATAGGCTTAAAACCCAGCAGTGAGTTAGGGTTATGTCTACCCTCAGCATATGAAGACTTCCTTCCAGTGCAATGGGTCAATGAAAATAATTTGTACCAATGTCCATGAAGGTGGCTAAGCAGATATTGTGAAGCACATAGAGCTCCATCAGACATCAAAGATGCCAAGCTCATCTAAGGTACCTTGGACCATCATTAGTCTTACTGACTTTTGTCTTGACACTGAACTTTGATGACTAGAAGAGAGAGTGAGGCTGATGACTTTGTGCAACTCTGTCTCACTTAAATCCAATTCATGCACAAGTCAAGACATCATAGTGTAATGTCATTAGTGCTTTTCAAAAATGAAGGAGAAACGACATACCGTGTACAATGTTATCTTGCTTCTGTTCACTTCACTTTGCATCAGTTCATTCAAGTCTTTCTAGGGTTTTCTGGAAGCATCCTGCTCATCATTTCTTATAGCACAATAGTGTTCCATTAGTATTTCATAACAATCATATATCACAACATGTTTAACTGTTCCCCAACTGATAGACATCCCCTCAATTTCCATTTATTTTTTGCTACTACAAAAAGAGTTACTATTAATATTTTTGTACATATAGGTCTTTTTCCTTTTTGTTTTTTCTCTTTGAGATACAAACCTCACAGCATTATTTCTGGGTCAAAAGTTATGCAACGTTTTACAGCCCTTTGGGCATAGTTCAAAATCGTTCCCTAGAATGGTTGAATCAGTATACAAGTTCACCAACAATGCATCTCAATTTTCTCACATCCCCTCCAACATTTGTCATTTTCCATTTCTGTCATATTAGCCAATCTAATAGGTGTAAGGTGGTACCTCATAGTTGTTTTAATTTGTACTTCTCTAATTAATAATGATTTAAGGGGGCAGAGTCAAGATGGCAGAGTAAAAGCAGTGACTTGCTTGAGCTCTGCCCCAAATCCCTCCAAATACCTGTAAAAATTACTTTAAAAATTCTAGAGCAGCAGAACCCACAAAAAGATAAAATGAAACAAATTTCCATCCCAAAGGCAAACTAAACAATTGATAGAAAAGGTCTGTTGTGCTGGGCTGGGAGAGAAGTGCAGTTCAATGTGGGCCACACAGGTAAATATGCAGCAGGCCTCAGGACAATGAATCATGGACAGATGTGGTGGTTTCCAGACTTCTCAACACACAAATGCCAAAGACAACTTAGAAGGTCAATAGGAAAGATTTGTCAGACCTGGGTGAGAAAGAAGTGTGGTCTAGTCCTGGCCCTAGTGCAGCCCTGGGCTAGCAGCTACAGTGGCAGTGGCTGCTTCTGGAGCTCTTGGCAAACAGATAGTGGGGGATTTGAGTGGCTGGTCAGAGGAGGGATTGCAGGCATATCTTTGTTGGCATGGAGGCAGGATTCTTTTGCTTTTCCTGTGCTTGAATCTGGGTTGCAGTCCTGGGTGGTGGTCTTGGGGCAAGGAGGAGCACTGGCGAGGCAGAGCTTGTAGCAGTGGTGGAGAGAGAATCTTCCTCACAGTTGCAAGGCAGAAAAGAGCATTTATGGTCATTCATAGACCACAGCACAGGCCAGGAAGACATGTTTGAGAAATAAGACCTTTATTAGAGAAACTGCCTGTGTATTTTCCCCAATTTTTATTTGCTTCTAATTTTGACTGTATTGGTTTTGTTCATGCAAAACCTTTGGAACTTAATATAATAAAAATTATCTTGTTATATCCCATAATGCTGTCTATGTCTTGTTTGATTATAAATTCTTCACTTATTCATAATCTGACAGGTAACTATTCCATGCTCCTTTAATTTACTTACAGTATCACCTTTTATTTCTAAATTATATAATCATTTTGATCTTATCTTGGAATATGGTGTAAGATGTTGGTCTATACCTGGTTTCTGCCAAACTGTTTTCCAGTTTTCCCAGCAATTTTTGTCAAATAGTATAGTCCCAAAAGTGTGGGTCTGTGGGTTTATCAAATGCTAGTTTACTAGGGTCATTATCAACCATCTTATGTGTATCTAATAATAAATTCCACTGATCCACTACTATATTTCCTAGTCATTACCAGATTGTTTTGATGAATACTACTTTATAATGAAGTTTGAGATCCAGTATATATATCTAAGCCACCTTACTTCACGTCTTTTTTTTTTTCATTAATACCCTTGATATTCTTGACCTTTTGTTCTTCCAGATGGATTTTTAAATTATTTTTCTAGCTCAGTAAATTTTTTTTTTGGTACTCTGATTAGTATGACACTGAATAAGTAAATTGATTTAGATAGAATTTCCACTTTTATTATATTGGCTTGTACTACCCATGATCAATTTAATATTTTCCAGCTATTCAGATCTGGCTTAATTAGTGTATAAAGTGATTCGTAATTTTATTCATATAGTTCCTGAGTTTGTCTTGACAAATACATTTCCAAGTTTTTTGTCTTGTCAACAATTATTTTAAGTGGAATTTCTCTTTATATCTTTTACTGCTGGACTTTATTGGTGATAAATAGAAATGTTGATGATTTATGTGGGTTTACTTTTGATCCCTCAACTTTGCTAAGTTGTTAATTATTTCAACTAGTTTTTTTAGTAGATTCTCTAGAAATCTCTAAGTATACCATGACATCATCTACAAAGAGTCAGTTTTGTTTCCTTGTTGACTATTCTAATTCCTTAATTTTTTTTCTTTTCTTAGTTCTAAAGATAGCATTTCTAGTACAATATTGAATAATATTGATGAAAATGGTCATCCTTGCTTCACCCCTGATTTTGTTGGGAAGGCTTCTATATTATCCCGATTACAGATAATGCTTGCTGATGGTTTTTAGATAAATATTACTTATCATTAAAAAAAAAACTCCATTGATTCCTGTGCTTTCTAGTATTTTTAATAGGAATGAGTGCTGTATTTTGCCAAAAGCTTTTTCTGCATCTATTAAGATAATCATATGATTTCTGTTAATTTCATTATTGATATGATCAATTATGTTGATAGTTTTCCTAATATGGAACCAGCTCTACTTTCCTGTAGGGGAATAAAGACTTTTATACCCTACTGAGTTTGCATGTTCTTCCTTCTTGGAGCCAGTTCCAATTCCATCTTCCCCTTCACTGTAAAAGCTCTTCTGCAATTCTTTGTTATAAGATAATTTACCCCATTCTACCTTTCCCTTTCCCCTTCTTCCAGTGCATACCTTTTTCTCCCCCCCCCCTTACTTTCTGGTATAAATACCACCTGGTCATAGTGTATATTTTTTGTGACATTTTGCTGCAATCTCTTTGCTATTATTTTATATAAATTTTTTTGCTTCATTATTCATTAAGGAAATTGGTTGATTTTTTTTTACTCTGTTTTCAATATACCTGGTTTAGGTATCAGCACTGTATTTCTGTTATAAAAGAAATTTGGTAGCTCTTCTTCTTTGCCTGCTATAGTATTAAAATCAATTGCTTTTTTAAAATTTGGTACAATTCACTTGCGAATCTATCTGGTCCTAAGGATGTTTTTCTTAGGGGGCTCATTGATGGCTTGTTCCTTGTTCAATTTTTTTCCCCTAAAATGAGGCTTTTTAAGTATTCTAGTTCCTCTTCTGTTAATCAAGTGATTTATATTTGTGCAACTATTCACCCATTTAACTTAGATTGGCATATTTATTGGCATATAATTGGGCAAAATAGTTCCCGATATTTTAATTTCATCTTTATGGGTGGTGACTTCACCCTTTTCATTTTGGATACAAGTAATTTGGTTTTCATTTTTCTTCTCAAAAATTAATGAATGGTTTATCTATTTTATTTTTTTCCCTTAAAACCAGGTCCTCCTGTTATTTATCAGTTCAGTGGTTTTCCTCCTTTCAGTTTTATTAATCTCTCCTTTGATTTTCAGGATTTCCAATTGGGATTTTTAATTTATTCTTTTTCTGGCATTTTTAGTTGCATGCCCAATTCATTGATCTTCTTTTTCTGTGTTTTATTGATGTTAGGCATTTAGAGATACAAAATTTATTTTAAGTACTGCTTTGGCTTCATTGCATAAAATTTAGTATGTTATCTCATTCTTTTTTTAAATGAAATTGTTTTTAATGAAATTATTCATGGTTTCTACAATTTATTCTTTGATACACTCATTAGTGTGTCATTATTAGTTCATTTAGTTCTTTTAGCTTATTTATATTTTGATTAATTTTAATATGTTTCCATTAGTTTATTTAGTTTTTGATTAATTTTTAATCTATCTTTTCCCCTTTATTGTATTTACTTTTATTACATTATTTTCTGAAACAGATGCATTTAATATTTCTGATTTTATGCATTTGATTGTAAAATTTTATGCTTTAATATGTGGTCAATTTTTGTACAGATGCCATATTCCACTGGGGAAAAAAAAGGTATAGTCCTTTCTTTTACCATTGAATTTTCTCAAGAAGGCTATCATATCTAATTTTCTAAAATTCTATTAATCTGTTTAATTTCTTTCTTGTTTGTATTTCAGTTAGATTTATCTAGTTCTGAGAGGGTAAAGTTGAGGTCTCCCATTAGTATAGTTTTAGTATTTCCTCTTGTAACTCATTTAACTTTTCCTTTAAAAATCTGATGGCTATACCATTTTGTACATATATGTTCAGTACTGATATTACTTCATTGTCTATGGTACCTTTTAGCAAGATGTAATTTCCTTGCTTATCTGTTTCAACTGGACTATTTTTGTTTTTACTTTTTCTGAGATCATGATTGCTACCTTTACTTTTCTTTTTTGCTTCAGCTGAAGCATATTAGATTCTGCTCCAGCCCCTTACCTTTATTCTGTGAGTGTCCCTGCCTGAAGTGTGTTTCTTATACACAATATGTTCTAATATTCTAATTTTTAATCTGCACTGCTACCTGCTTTTGTTTTATGTGTGAGTTTATCCCATTCATACTCACAGTTATTGTTGCTAACTGTGTATTTCCTTTCATCCTATTTCCCCATTCCTTCTTCTTCTTCTTCTTCTTCTCTTCCTCTCTCTCTCTGTCTCTCTCTCTCTGTCTCTCTCTGTCTCTCTCTCTCTCTCTCTCTCTTCTCTCTCTCTCTCTCTCTCTCCTGTCCCTCCTCAATAGTATTTTGTTTCTAACCACCACTTTACCCAATCCATTCTCTGTTCTCTCAGTCCCCACCTCATTCTCTTGTCTTCTTTCCCTCCTACTTTCCTGTAGGGGAATATAGACTTCTATACCCTACTGAGTGTGCATGTTCTTCCCTATTTGAGCCAGTTCCAATTCCATGTTCCCCTTCACTGTAAAAGCTCTTTTGCAATTCTTTTTTATAAGATAACTTACCCCATTCTACCTCTCCTTTCCCTCTTCTTCCAGTGCATACCTTTTTCTCCCCCCCTTAGGTTTTTTTTAATTTAATCTTATCACAGTTATTCATACTTGTGCTGTCTTTCTATGTTTACTTCTTATAACTGTCCTAATCATGATAAAGCTCTTTGGAGTTACAAACATCATTTTCCCATATAGGAATTTAAACAATTTAATCTTATTTAATCCCTTATGATTTCTCTTTCCTGTTTACTTTTTTTAGCTTTCTGGAGACTTGTATTTGAAAATCAAACTTTCTGTTCAGCTCTGGTCTTTACATCAGGAATACTTGAAAGTCCTGAAATTCATTAAATGCCCATAATTTTCCCCAAAGCATTATACTCTATTTTACTGTGCAGGTTATTTCTTGATTGTAACCCTCCTCCTTTGACATCTCTGAACCTTTTATGCAGAAGCCACTAAATCCTCTGTTATCCTGACTATGGCTACATGATATTTGAATTATTTCTTTTTGTTGCTTGCAATATTTTCTCCTTCACCTGGGAGCTCTGGAATTTGGCTATAATATTTCTGGGATTTTTTATTTGGGGCTCACTTTTGGGAGATGATTGGCAGCTTCTTTCAATTTCTATTTTAGTCTCTCTTTCTAGTATACCAGGTCAGCTTTCCTTGATAATTCCTTGAAATGTGATGTCTGACCATTTTTTTTTTATCATGACTGTCAGGTAGTCCAATAATTCTTAAATTTTCTCTTCTGAATCCATTTTCCAGGTTAATTGTTTTTCCAATGAGATATTTGACATTTTATTTTATTTTTTCATTGTTTTTAAAATTTGTTTATTGTTTCTTGATTTAGGAATTTTTTTTTTCCAGTTAGCTTTTGCACTTCCTTTCCCACTTGGCCAATTTTGCTTTATAAGGAGTTGTTTTCTTTCATGCATTTTGGTACACATTTTCCATTTTGTGTGTGTGTTTTCTTGATCAAGTTATTGACTTTTTTTCATGATTATTTTGTGTTACTCTCATATCTTTCCCAATTTTTCTTCTACCTCTCTTATTTGATTTTTAAAATCCTTTTTGAGCTGTTCCAGGGATTCAATTTGAGTCTGAGAACAATTCACAATTTATTTTGAGGCTTTGGATGTAGCTTTTTGACATTGTTGTCTTCTGAGTTTGTGTTTTGATCTTCCCTGTCACCATAGTAATTTTCTTTGGCCAGGTTTTTTTTGTTGTTGTTGCTGCTGCTACTGTTGTTGTTTGGTAATTTTTGTAGGCTATTTCTTTACTTTAAATTTTATGTTAATGTTGGGCTCTGCTCCAGGGGTTGAAGGATCATTGTCTAAAACTTGAGCTTTTTTGTGCTGCCTTTTTCAGTGCTAATTATGGAGACCTGCAAGTTTTCAGTTCTTTTAAATGGTATTATCCAAGGAGATAGGTGGTCACTTCTCTCTGGCCTGTGCTTTGCTCTGTGAAGAACCACAAGCACTCTTTTCCATCCTGGACTGTGACCAGAGTCCTCACTTCCCTGTGGCTCTGCACTTTTACTATGCTATTATTCTTCCTTGTCCTGGAACTGCTACAGGAGCCTGCCTATCACATCCTTATATGGGCTATTGCCCATATGAGAATCTGATAGGCAGGCTCCTGAATCCAGTGCCAGCAGTAATCTCCTTCTGACCCATTGTTCCACTTCCCTACCTTCTGTGGGCTGAGTGTTCTGGAAGTTGCTCCCACCAATTCAGTCACTCCCAAAGCCTTTCCAAGGCCGAGCCTACTGTTGGCTTATCAGGGTGCCATCTGCACAGGACTGTGTTCCACTCTCACCCCAGCCAGGTGGACCTTTCTTGTAGACCTTCTAAGTAGTCTTTGCTGGAAAATTGTTTCATCCTGTCATTTTGTTATTTCTGCCTCTACAAAATTTGTTTTCAGGCATTGTTTTAATGTTATTTATAGGGGGAATTTGGGACAGCTCAAGTGAGTCCCTGCCTTTACTCCACCATTGTGGCTTGTCCCTTGAAATCTTTCTTTTCACACACTTTACTCACCTTTTCTACATCCTTCACATAATTGCCTCATACTAATTTGTACAATCCATAAGTCTAGCTTACCACTCCTCTACTCAAAATCTTTAATGACACCCTATTGTCCTCAGAGGAAAACTTAGACTTTTTTCTCTGATATTCAAAGGCATTCACAAAATCTACCAATACTCTGTCTTTTCAATCTTGTTCTATATTATTCACCCTCCACCATATGGGACTACTGGATGTTTTCTTCAATGGATCCATGTTTCACTGCCTCTAGACTTTCATTCATGCCTTCTCTCTGCTTATAATTTCTGTTCTCTATTACAACAGTTTCATTCCTAACCATCCTTCAAATGCTTCTTTGAACACCTCCCATGTTTTCTCAGAAGTTTCACTAATGTCTCTATTTTACTTTTTTTAAAAACATTTTTATATTTTTACATTTTACCTCATTTTACTTGACCTCTCTGCAACACATGGCACTCACTATTTCTCTTCTGTATACTCTCACACTGTTCTCTCCTTGCTTTTCTCCTACTTGTCTGAATACTTATAACTCTCTTTTGCTGGAGCAAAATCTATCTCTTACTTCCTAACCACAGGTGTCTCATGGTGCTGTCCTGGGCTTTCTTCTCTCTCTAATCTCTGTTTTTGTGTTCTCAATTTGATCTTATGAGTGAATTTACTACCTTTATGCAGATGATTCCCAACTATATATATATCCCATACTAAAGTATCTCCAGTCATACAGCCCCACATAAACAACTTTTTGCTCATAATCTCCATTAGTATCTTGTCAGCATCTCAAAGCCATTAAGTCTAAAACAAGATTCACCTTCTCCCTCCGCCATCCTCTAAGTTTCTTTATTCCCATACCAAACTTTGAATGATATATGTTCTCAACCCAAGAATGATCCTTTTCTCTTTCTTCAGCCCTCATCTTACTTGGATGTTTGCAGTAACTTCTTTATTGGTCTCCTACTTAACAGTTTTTCCCCCATTCTTTAATAAATTTTCTAAGCAACTTTTAAAATAACCTTTCTAAGGCACAAATCTAATCATATTTTACTCAAAAATCTTAAGTGGCTTCTTTCAGCTTTTATAATAAACTAGAATGCCTCAACATAGCTCCTACCTGCCTTTATAGACAATTCACAGTAATTCCCATTTATGAACTCCATATTTCTACCTAATTGGAAAAATTGCTATTCTTTTGATTAAACATTCCATCATCCAATTCTATGCTTTACCATATCTACCCACCAAGCCTGATATGTTCTCCTTACTCACCTCTTCCTCTTAGAATCTTAGGTTCCTTCAATACTCAGAGGCCAAGAAAGAAAGAAAGAAAGAAAGAAAGAAAGAAAGAAAGAAAGAAAGAAAGAAAGAAAGAAAGAAAGAAAGAAAGGAAGGAAGGAAGGAAGGAAGGAAGGAAGGAAGGAAGGAAGGAAGGAAGGAAGAAGAAAAAAAGAAAAAAGAAAGTATGCTTCAGTCTGTATTCAGACAATATCAGTTCTTTTTCTGAAGGCATATTACATGTTTCATCATGAGTCCTTTGGGGTTGTATTGAATCATTGTATTGCTGAGAATAGGTAAGTCATTCACAGCTCTTCATCATATAATATTGCTTTTACTGTGTACAACATTCTGGTTCTGCTCACGTCACTTTGATTCAGTTCACATAAATCTTTACAGGTTTTTCTGAAATCATCCTGCTTGTCATTTCCAATAGCATGATAGTATTCCATCATGATCATATACCACAGATTGCTCATCTATTTCCCCAGTTGATGGGCATCCCCTCAATTTCCAGTTCTTAGCCACCACAAAAAGAGCTACTCTAAATATGTCTTTACAAATAGCCCTCCCCATTTTATCTCTTTGGGATACAGACCTAGATGTAGTATAGTATTGCTGGATCAAAGGGTATGCACAGTATTATAGTCCTTTGGGCATAGTTACAGATTGCTCTCTAGAACTCTATCAACAATGCATTAGTGCTCCAAGTTTCCCATATCCTCTTCTACATTTATCATTTTCTTTTTCTCTCATATTAATTAATCTGTTAGGTGTGAGGTGGTAACTTAGAGTTATTTTAATTTGAATTTCTCTAGTCAATAGTGATTTAGAGCATTTTTTCCCTTATGACTATAAATAGTTTTGATTCCTTCATCTGAAAACTGCTTGTTCATATCCTCTCACCATTTATCAATTGGTTAATGACTTGTATTCTTATAAATTTGACTCTGTCTTCTATATATCTGATAAATGAGCCATTTATCAGTGATACTTATTGCAAAAATTCCCCCCCCCAGTTTTCTGTTTTCCTTTTAATTTTGACTACATCGGTTTTGTTTTTGCAAAAAATAAATTAAACTTTTAAAAACATTTTATATAATCAAAAATACATATTTTACATTTTGTATTTTGTAGTGCTCTTCATATCTTGTTTAGTCCTAAATTCTTCCCTTATCCATAGATATAACAGGTAAACTATTCCATACTCTCTTAATTTGCTTATGGTATTATCATTTATGTGTAAATCACATATCCATTTTGACCTTATCTTAGTATTATTCTTTTTGTTTATTTGTTTTGAGTTTTCTTGAACAGAATGACTAATATGGAAATGTATTACATGATTGCATATGTATAATCTATCAGATTGTTTACTGTCTCAGGGAATGGGGAGGGGAGGGAGAGAGAGGAGGAAGGACAGAATTTGGAATTCAAAACTTTACAAAAATGCTAAAATTGTTTTAACATGCAATTGGGAAAAATAAAATATTACTTTTAAAAAAATACTCAGAGGCTTAGGTGTCACTTCTTACAGGAAGCTCTATAAATCATCCCAAGGTATTAGTGTTCTTTCCCTCTTCAAATTACTTATATATCTATATTGATTACAGAATTACAGAACTTCAATTAGTGGTCATATGACTCAAACCCCAAAAGAATCTTCCTTACAATCTACTCAATCAGCCTAAACTTGAAGACCCACTACTTGCTGAAGAAGTCCATTTCACTTTCAGATAGTTCTAATTATTAGCAAGTTTTTCTTTAAGGTAAGTCTAAAGTGACCCCTTTGTAACTTTCACCTATTTTTCCTATCTCTGTCCTGTGGGACCAAGCAATTTTAATTACTCATGTTACAGGCTTTCAAATGAGCATATCCCCAGGAAGTTTTCTTTTCTCAGGGCTAACTCCCATTCCTTCAACTGATCCTTATTTGCTGTGACCACAAAGTTGCTTTTTAAGGGATTTTCTCCAGTTTACAGATGTTCTTCCTAGACCAGAACATAATGCTGCAGCAGTGGACCAATCAGAGTACAGGGATGCTATGACCTCCTTATTTTTAGACACTTTACTGTATTCCAGGTATTTTTCTAAGCCCTAGGGACACAAAGAAAGACAAAAGCAAAGCAAAATAAAAACAAAAAAAAGACAAAAACAAAATTATTTGCCCCAAAGAGTTTGCATTCTAATGGAGAAGTAAAAAGACAACATGTAAATTTTTTTACCTACAATATATGAACAGAATAGATAAGGTGATCTGAAAGAGGAAGTTAGTAGTAGTGGAAGGAGGAGTTGAAGAGGTAGATAATTCCAGCCATAGGTTATATCCATTGTAAAGGCATGAAGATGGGGAATGGAATGTGTTGTGTTCAATTCACTGCAAGGAACTACTTTATTATATTTATTTATTATTATATATATATATTATATTAGCCATTTTCTTTCTGGAATTTCCAGTCCAAAGGTCTCTTTAGCAGAGATAACACAAACAAACTAATAGCTGAGCAGCTCTACTTTCCCTTCATCAGCCATGATCACTGTTATGTTTGTTCTCTTTTTCTCCCTTATAGTTTTAAAAGAACTTTTAAAAATTATTTATTCCCTATAACATTTTCAGTTAGTTTTTTGCACCCTTTACATCATTTTATACCCTTTACAATTCTGATAATGTCATGCCATACTTCTCTATTCATCCTCAATGATTTGCCCTTGCTTACTATTTTATACATATAATTTGAAATTATAAGTTGGTTGGTCATTAATCTTTCTTGTTACCCATTTTTAGTTCCATGTGCAATTTACTAGTCTTTTTCAACAATTCCTTAATTTTGTCATCAGTGTAATTGTTTCTTTTTGCTTCTTAAGATTTTAATTCCTTATTATTTCCTATCCTTTTTCAGACTCACTTTACCTGTCAAAATTTAATTCATGGATTCTACCTATCCTTTCCTCTGAAACATTTTAAATCTTCTCCTGGAAAAATTTTGGCTCATCATATTATTACTATCTTTTGTGTTTTTATCTGAAAAAAATTCTAAATTCTCAAGGTTTCCACCATTTTAAACCTGGCAGCAAGTTCTTATTGGTGAGACCAATATTGGTAAGACTCTTATACACAATAGATTTTCCCTTTTTTTGAGTCCTTCACATTTTGAAGGATGAAATTAGCATTAAGGCAAGTCAAGAAATTATTAGAAACTCTGCTTTGGGCAGAACTTCAGTAGATACTTTCATAATGGTGTTCCCCACCACTAAAATATTATGCCCTTTCATCTAGTCTCCTCTGATAACAATATGATTTCTGTTTCTGCCTACATTTATCCTGATTAAAGAAATATTCCTTATCATCCCTTCTCTTCTCTGATTGGTGGATTTCCTCAAATGCATGTATCCATTTTAATGTAAAATTATGTTCACCCTCCTCCAACCATTTTTTTTAACTATTATTTTTTAAATGTGATATACCCTTGTGGAATGATATTCCTGCCATGAATTTAGTCACATCAAGTCTTACTGTGATCTTTGAAGCCAAATTTACCATCCTTCCATTGACATTTCTAGTTCATCTTGCTTATTTTCTATTCTCTGCTTTTGTTTTTAAATAAGATGGGTTTTTGTATAGTTTTTCTTTCTTGGATTTTTGTCTCCTGTGTACTTCTGTGAGTCTTTATTGTTTTTCTTCATATGCTGTAGTTTTTCTCTATATTATGTAGCTTGGTATGTACATTAGCAATTTTCTCCTTTCTCCTTGCTTTTTTAGTTAAAAGCCTTTTGAATAGATACACAGAACTACAGGGAAATCTATTCCTACCAGCTCTTATGTGCACTCCATTCCTGGCCAGTATTCTGCCATTCCTACATTTTAAGACATGATCCAAGAATACGTATCTGGTTCTTGGACAACATCTTCCCAAACAGTGATACACTTTCCAGATCTGCTTTAATTTGTTGAATCATTTGCCTTCAATGTGTAACAATTGTTGAAAACACCCTCCCATTCCCAAAAGTCTTCAGTTACTACTTGTGCAACATGTAAACTTTCTCCTCAACAAATTTAAGCTATCTGGGGGCAGTAACTTATTTTTTTCTTCATATCCAAAGTACCAAACAGAGCATATTAGACTTATAAGACATTTAATAAATATGTTAAACTGAATTGGTGCTAAATATTTCCAACCCCACTGATAATAAGTAATCTACAAGTTGGTAGTGACTGTGCTTTATATGATGCTTTGGCATTTTAGCAACCAAAATGGTGTTCTACATGTATTAAACACTCAATAAATGGTGTAGAAGTGAATAGAATTGAGCTGTAATCTTCAGAAATGGAACTAGATGTTTATAGTATAGTAAATGGGTTATGGGGATAGCTGTTAATATGTTATAATATTAACATTAATATTCAATGAATATTTTATTTATTTATAATATAGATAAATATAAGCATAATATTTAATAAAACATTAATAAATAACATTTCTCAATGTTTTTTAATCTTTTTTTTGACACCTTGACCTCTAGTCTCTAAGTGGAAGCAGTCCAATAACGATACTTCCAGTCTTTTTGTTTTTTTTGTTTTGCTTTTTTTTTTTGTGAGGCAATCAGGGGTTAAGTGACTTGCCCAGGGTCACACAGCTAATAAGTGTCAGGTGTGTGAGACTGGATTTGAACTCAGGTCCTCCTGACTCCAAGGCCAGGGTTCTATCCACTGCACCACCTCACTGCCCCCTTCCAGTCTTTTTGAGCAAAATGATTTATTTCTGAAATCTTGATCTCTTTTCCCAGATGGCTGTTTCCTCATAATCCTGAGCTTATTGGTCTGCCTTAATTTTTATGCTAATAAAAGTTTGCAAGTTTACCAGTGGAGTGAAATGCCATTTTCAAGGTAATGGGAATTGTAGTTTACTGTGTTTTTTCCTTCAAGAATGCAGTTTTTCCCATTTAACTTTACTAACTCATGTACTTATTCTTTTAGTGGTAACTTCTTCCAGAATTTTTCGGTTCCTCTCATGAAAGGAAAAAGATAATGATAGTAATAACAATGATGATGATGATCATGACATTTATACTACACTTTAAAGTTTATAAGACTTCTATATATCTTATGTCATTTTAATCTTTTTAATAACCTCATGAGCTAACTGCTACAGATATTACTATTCCCATTTTGAAGATAAAGAAACTGAATTTGAGAAAGACTTAGTGGATTGCCTAGCATCATATAGCTTGTAAGTGTTTAAGGCAGGATTAGAACCTACATTTTCCTGACTAAATCTAGTGCCCTGTTCACTAGGACAGAGATGTCAAACATGTTGTCTGTGGACAGCATGAGATCCATAATATTCTCAGTGCCTCAGGAAGTAGGTGAAAATGTAATTGGGGAAAAACATTCAACAGAATCAATGAATATACAAAATAACATGTAATGTTGACATGTGGTTTTATAAATCAATCTCACTCTGCTGCACATCTTTACAAATGATTTAGTGGACCTTTTTCTAATGGAGTTTGATACCACCACACTACACCATGCTGCCTCCCATGTGTTGAAATTTGTGTTACATGTCTGTATATACATATGTATATATGTATACACACATGCATACACACATGTGAACTATAATCTAACAATCATCAACACAAATATTTCAATAAAGATGAAATACATAAGAAAATGTGAAATTCTCTTATATACAGTTTTAAAGAATTATATATGTATGTATATAGGTATATAGCTATTCCTATATACAAACACACATACATGTATATGTGTGTTTTGTGTACAAGGCAGTAATAAAGTAAAACTGCTCTATTTGTGTACCATTTTGTAATTTTTTCTGTATTTTTTGGAATTAAGAAAAAACTTAAATTTTAAAAATTGCAAAAATGGGCATTTTTATATACAATCTAGGCCAGAAAAAGGATTGTACATGAATGACCATTATGTTCTCTATATATTTTAAATATATTTTATTGATGTGATTTCATAAATCGCCACCTATTGGGACTCACCCATTTCACAATTTTGCCTTTGATTCAGAGTTATCTCAGTTACTGATTCAAAGCAAAGTAAGACTTAAAGCATTTACTTCAAGTCTATAATCACTAACCTCATCTTTCTCCATCTATTCAGATAATAACCCATCCACATTTCATTCAACATTTTCATCCATGACTGAAACTACTCAAAATAAATATATTTTTGAACATTATTTCTTTTCGTCATTTTCTTCTATGCACATCACACTGAAGTCACTAAGTATCAGTGTATATGTTAAATTAATTTGGAGGATATTTTCCTGTTCTCCATAAAATTTATTTATCTCTTATGACTATATGATTTAGAGATAGAAGAGAGGCCATCTGTTCTTCTGTCTTCATTTTACACACATGTAAACAGAAGCCCAAATAGGCTGAGTGACTTGCTCAAAACACAAATAGTAAAAGGCTCACTCAGGATTAGAATTCAGGTCTTCTGGCTCCAAATATGGCATTCTTTCCACAGCACTTCTTTTCACCACACAGTCTCCTGGCAACAGACTCATAGACAATAGATAAAGGCAAACATCAGAAAGCTATTGGTAAGATAACTGGAAAATAATTACAGGCCCTTTGCAATTTCTTCCTTCCTTGAAAGAAGGAACCATTCCTCTTACCTTTCCACCATTGATCTCCTATTCCCATCTCTGATCTAGATGGAGGAGAGGTGGAGGAGGGAAAAAAGCCATTTAGCTATGTTCCTTCTTCTATGCCAGCTCATGGAGCAAGAATCTGAAGATATATTTCTTTAATTATTTCTTTTTGTCTGATGCTATCTTGAAATTGTTATAAAAATTAGATTTTGATTTACCATGAATTTGCTTGCAAAGAAATGTGAGGAATGAATTGAGAAAGGGGAACAGGAGCCTCAAAGGGACAAGAGACATTTTACTCAGCATGAACTGAGGTATAAGCCAGAGCCAATGAGAGTGTGCACTAAAAACAATATTCTTCCAAAGTAAATAATGGTAAGTGTGTGATTATATCATATCTCTTAGGCAAACTTTTCAAACTTGGCGTAGTAAAGTTTTTAGGAAACAAGCTAGTTTTAAGGGGAGTATAAAATGGGAATTGTGTAGGTTATTATGTTGTTGTTTTTTTGGCCTAAGAGCTTTTGGGAATATGCTGTTGCTACTGGCCTTGCTGGAATAGAAGTATAGAGGCTGGGATGGAGAAAAGAGAAGGAAAGATTGAAAGGATAGGAGGAGATGTGGAGCCATTATGAATTCACGTTCTTTAGTTTGTCAGCTTCTGGTCATCCAGGATAGCCTGGAATTAAAGGATTTGTGGTATTATCCCCTTCCCCAGGAGACCATTTCTCAAAGGACATAACTCACTCCAGGCTTACAGATATAAGCCAATACAAAATATTTTTCTTTGGTACTAGAGAGCTGGGTTTGGAATAGGCAATTGAAGTCTCTATAGGATAGTAACAGAAAGGTGATGACCAAGGAAACAAAATGCCTTGTTCTGACTTTGGTGAAAACCACAGCAAACTTTACTAGCTGAAGTAAATTACTATCAGTGTATCACTACATTGAATTGTCTGCTAGGTAAATCTTTAAGCTGACGTGTTATGTCATATTAATGAATAAAGTTCAGTTTGGTGGTGAACATCACACAAAGAGCATCATTTCTGTGCTGTAGCTGCCTTAGTATTATTTTTCCCCCAGAAAACTGGTATTGAAACTCCTTCTACCAACTCAGTTCAACTGTTTGTAGTCCTAAAGAATTACTTAGGTTACTGAGAGGTCAATTGACTTGTCCAAGAGCACACAGTCAATATATGTCAGAAGGAGTTAGAGAGAGGACTTGATTGCAGGTTTCCTTGACACCATGAAGTTCCTCTGCACTTGTATTAATGAGTTAGAAACAGAAGCACACTAGAATCAGCTGATACTAGCTAGAGTCAATTGCTAAATTTTCAGTGCAAGCATTTACATCTCAGAAATACTGCAAATCAGGGCTTGATTTAATATTTTGTTGATTGGCTAGATTTCATAAAGTGATGGAGAAAACATTAATACTACAGATTAATCTTAAAAGTGTGTGTTGTGGGTACATTTTTCCCGAGATAGACAGTTATTAAGCATTTACCAGAACACTGCTAGATTTTATAATTTTGAAACCTAGACTGGAATTTAAGAGTGAAGGGTGGCTTTTTTTTTCCCCTTCTCAATTCATTTAGCATTCATTCATGGTAGGTGTTTGGGATACAAAGATAAAATAAACCCCATCCCTATTCTCAATGAACTTACATTATAGCAAGGAGGCCATAGTATCATGAATTTAAAGGACACATACAAATAACTAATTCAAGTTAAGATGGAGTAAGTGCTAGCTGAGGTTCAGAATAGAGATGAAAGACTGGAGAAGGCATGAACATGTCAAGCCTGGGAATCAGGAGAAGATTCATTGTGTAAATGGCATTTGATTTGAACTTTAAAGGAAGGAAGGGTTTCAGAAGGCAGATATATGAGCAGTATTCAATTACAATAGATTCTCCAGAGTACAGAGTACTCAAGGGACTCCTTGTGTTACTAATAATTGTCATGGTGACTCCAGAGAAACATAATTGTGAGTAACTCATGATGCTTTTAAATCATTCTCAATAGTTGAATGTTATGTAGGGTGCCACATAATCTTTTAAAAGTTCTCTTACAAAGAATGTTTTGAAACTTATATTATATTGTATTAGAGCATATTAAAAGAAAGACAGTATATTGCTTAGATTATGCCAAAGACTGTATTTTAAAATATATCTTTGGCAATAGAATTATGTCATTGGAGTTCTCTTGTCTCCCCTCTTGCACTATGGATTGTATCCAATTATAAATCCCTCTGAAGCCAAGGCAAAAAATATATAAGCAAATTGAAAAAAGAAAATAAAAAAATAAATAAAATGTTTAGCCAGCATACTTTGGAACCTGTCTTTGGCAGACACTTTCCACCCCTGCCCCTCACCCCACTCTCCTCTATTCTCCATGGTACAGATGCTTAAAATAAAACCCAGACTCTTTCCCTCTGTCTTTTTTTGTTTTCTTTAAATTATGCTAATTAGTAAATTCTGCACTGTAGGACCTCTGTGATTTTATCTAAGAGCATGTTCCCTCTAAAATGTTTACATTGAGTTCATAAGCAATTCCATCATGTGTATTTCTGGAAAAACCTAACAACTGAAATGTGAACATTTACATGACACAGAGAAAAACCCTTTTGATTCCTACCCTTTTGGATACCTACCTTGGCAAAGTGAAATGCATTATTTGCCAAAAACACTGAAGTATAGTTATTTTTTGGGGTGAGGGAAGATCAGAGTATACTCTTTTGGACTTTAGCCAATAACCCAATGTGGTTTTGACTAGCTATGTCACCTGACTTGTCAACTAGGATAATATCATCTTAAGTTGCTGAAGTCATAAACCAACACTAGCTGAGAACCCTTATGGTTCTGGCAATGTGGCAGGCAGTATCTAAAAAGAGATTACAGAGAGGCTCTAAATAAATCTATATGCTCAAGTTTTTCAATGATTCAAATAAAGATAACTCTTGCATGTAGCACATAAACTATGTAAATATGTCCTGGATGTATTTGTTGGTGTTTTACACACACACACACACACACACACACACACACACACACACACACACACATACACACACACACACTGTACACACAAACACATATACATATATCTGCACAGGTTCATAGATATATAACACAATATGTGTATATACACATCTATATACACATATGCATGTATGTATGTGTGTGTGTATACATATGTGTGTGTGTGTGTGTGTGTGTGAGTACACATATATGTGTGATTATATATATCACGTACAGGCAGAGTGCCTCGGTTCAAATTCTAATTCTACTGCTTCAATTCAATTAATTTCAATACAATTCAGTTCGCATAATCAACAGGGATTTATTCTACATGGTACAGGTATTCTGCTAAGTGCTGGGGATACAAACATAAAGAATGAAATAATCCCTTCTCCTAGGAGGCTGAATAGAGGAGAATCAAGTACATATGTAAACATATACAGGATAAATATCAAATGAATTAATGTGAATGTATGCAAAGTAATTAAATGCAGAGTAGGTTGGGAAGAAAGGCACTAGCAATTGCAAGGGTAAGGAAAGGCTTCTTGCCAAAGCTATACAGCTGGGCTTTGGGGGTTTTACATACAAATGTAAAATAGTCCCTGCCTTTAAGGAACTCAATTTCTACTTGAGTACCAAGCATATGCACAAATGAGTAAATTCAAAGCATTTAAGAATTAATATGTTATCACTTCAAAAGAAAAAAGAACACTAAAAACTAGTGGGAACCTCATACCTATATGAACCTGTTCAAGTCCTTTTCCTTCTTGCAAGGACTTCAATTTCCTTTTTTTATAAAATGAGAATGATGTAATAATTCATCTTTTATGCCCCCTCCAGCTCTCTGTTCTATGATGCGATAATATGAAATACAAAACATCAAATTTCATGCTATGTTCTAGCAAGCTAGTCTGTAGCTCCAACATAACACTCCAAATTTCCACCCTGGGTCTCTGGTATTCTGATTGATGAGAGATGATTATTTCTAGACTGACCCCACCCCACCCCCACCCATGCTGCTGTTCACCTTTAATTTTCCCACCATGCTGCAGCCAGCCCTATAGCACCCCTCCTTGCTCCATGACTTCTTCACTCACCATCCCAGTGAGTTTCTGATCAACTTCCCTTTTACCAGTTTATCTTCCCCATTAGAATGTAAACTTCTGGAATGTAGGACTTGACTTGCCTTTAATTTTGATTCCTTGCATAGCACTTTGACTGGCTTTTAGTAAACATTCAAATGTTTTTTTTATTAGGTCATTAGAACATTTTTAAACATGAAGTCCATTAGCTATGGGTAAATTGAGTTGAGTAGATAGTGTGTCCTAACAGTTGAAAAAGCTAATGCTAGCCTTGGTCCAAATCAGAGACAAAATTATGTTCAGAATTGTAGAGGTAATAATCTCACTATACGAAGTCCTGCTTGGACCATTTGGAATATAATGTTCAATCCTGGGCACCATATTTTTGGAATAACATCAGTTTTTAAAAAGGAGAGAACTTCAAGGGAAATGTGATTTAAAATTACAGAAAGACTTTTTGAAGCAACAGGGATGGATATCTAACCTGAAGAAGAAGGGCTGGAGATTGGAGAGGACACTATGTCTAACTACAAGTATTTTAAAAGCTATTGTGTAGAAGAAAAATTAAACATTTTCTCCATCACAGAACAGATAGACATAGAAGCAATTGGTATGAGTTTTAGAGGGACAGATTATAGCTTGATATAAGAAAAAAATTTCTAGCTAAAGGTGTCCCCAAATGGCATGGGCTGCCTTGAAAGGCCATGAATTCCTCATGAATGGAAGTCTTCAAGTGAAGGCTGAATGACCACTTGTGAGGAATATTTATTGTAGAGAACCAGTTCCTGAAGGTCCTTTCAGCTGTAATTCTGTGATTCTTTGTGAAATTTCCATAGAGAAATAATTAATTTACTTTTTTTTCCTAGCTCTTAAAGACTGAGTAACCACCCACTCACCATCTCACACCACTGTATAGGTATCTACTGGGAGTGAAAATTATTGACAGGGACTGTTCTTGCTTTTTGTTTGTATCTCCAGCACTTAGTATATTGTAAATGATTGAGAAATACTATTTGAGTGAATTGCCCCTATGCCATAAAGGAACCACATTGTTGTAATAAGGAGTGACTGATTACAGTTCTGGTAAGAAAGAGGGTTGAGAGGAGAATATTTATCAAATTAAAGAAGAAGTCCTAGACTGGAGAAAAGATCACATCCCTAAGCTATATCCCCAGCAAGAGAAAAGAAAGACTTAAGAATCCCCAAGGAGAAGGGAAGCAAAAAGAATAGAATACTAAAAAGCTATCATTATGCTCCACAATGACATCCACCAATGTTACATTTTATAGAAGAATAACTCTAATAACAACCCCAAAGTAGATTTATAGAGTACATTATAGGCTTAATAGGGGAAAAAGAAAAAGAAAAAAGGAGGTAAGATTAATTAATCAAGGAGCATCTATCCATTCACTCTCTACTATGTGCCAAACATTTTATTATGTGCTGGAGACTAAAGACAAAAATGAAAATCTCTGTCTTCAAACTTTTATTTTCTGGGTCCATGCCTTTCCAAGATGAGCTAGAGTAACTTGAAATGTTTAGCCAGAAAATGAGAACATTCAAGAAGACTCAGAGTTATCTCCAAGTATCTGAAGGCCTATAATATGGAAGAAAGATTTAGTCTGTTCTGCCTGCTTCAGTAGGAAGTACTAGTAGGAACAGGTAAAGGTTATAGAGTTGAATTTAGACACTTTGAGAACAGTTGCCCTAATCCAATAAAATCACCTCTAGTCCCTTATTCCTACATTAGCTAATTTTCCTTCTATACCAAAACTCAACAAGAGGCATGGAGAGGAGGAGATAAAAAATCTGTTAGATGAAAATAAATTGGAAATGAGGTTGTCAAGTGGACTGAGCAACATAAATAGTTGCATTTAAATGTATATATATATATGTATATATATATATATATATATGTATATATATATATATATATATGATGGAGTTGTTTCTTGTTTCTCCCAGTTTATCTCCCCTTCTCTTTTCTTTATAATTTTTATATGTAAGTTTTTTTTAAACTTCCATCAATGAGTAATGGCATTGAAAGAGATAAACATGAACGTAAGGGAAGAAATTAGGGAAAAAATTAGAATTAGAAAAAAGCAAACAAAATAAAACAAAAATTATGGTATTTAAAATGATTATAAATGGGACTACAAACTTACCTTTTAAAAAGTGATTGATAACTAAACCATAATGACATGTACATTATACATAGAGCAGTTCCAGAGAATATTATAACTGTCTTCATAATTCTTTTTGACATTCTTTTCTGTGTATATAATATGGACTTGGTGTTACCTTTTTCTTCAACATCACAGTTGCAGTCCTGTGTGTTTTTTCCTTTGGTCTTTCTCTTTAACAGATTACACAAACTATTAATATTCCTAGAATTCATAGCAGAATAACTAGACCTCCCAGAATGTCTCATCAACACTTCCTGTGTTTTTGGTCCCCTCTGCCCTCTGGCCTCACCAATACCTAATTATACTGTACTGGGAAATACCAAAGAAAGTGGATTACAAATCCATTTTGAGCCAGTGGTATGATATGACAACAAAGACAATCATTATATATTTAGGTTTAATGAATAGAGTTAATAGCCCCATCATATTTTGTCCTGGTCATACCACATCTGGAATAATCCATACAGTTCTGTGAGCTAAATTTTAGGAAGGATGTTAGCAATTTGGAATGTATCCAAAAGATATCAATCAGGAAGTTTGAAAGGACTCAAGATGATGCCATAAGAGAATCAGTTACAGGGATTGATAAAATCATTCCAGAGAAGAGAATATAGAGATAGTCCTGGGGGCATGAAGAATTGTCATACTTAGTACCACAAGGCAAAATTAGCAACCATGGGTGGAAATTGTGGAGGTAGATTAAGGCCCATTGTAAAGAAAAAAATCCAAATTAAGAATAAATTTAGATGCCTTAGAGGCAGAGAGTTTCACATTACTGGAAATTTTCAAGTAGAGACTTGGGGAATGTTATAGAGGGGGTTTCTGCTCAGATTTGTGCTATAATCTGAGATTCTATGGAAATGGTATTTTCTTGATTAATTTTGTTGAAGTATCTCAATGTGCAATCTTATGAACATCTGGTGAATTAAGAAGAAGTATTTTATGTATTTTGGAGACAAGTGGATATTTACAAAACTGGCATATTATTATAAAACAAGACCAAAAAGGGCACTTCAAGTCAGAAGAAAGTTATGGCATATGCTTAATTGTTTACTTTCTGAGCAAATTCTTGCCATTTTCATCTTTATATAAGGCAGTTATGGTTCAGTCTGCCCCTTCTGAATACTTTTAATTTTTAGACTCTATCTATTAATCATTGAGCTCAGAGGAATTTGGAAATTTTAGATTCTGGTCTTCTACGAAGAAAGAGGACTGCAAAAGGGATAAGAAATTCTTGAACTTGTTAGTACAAACAGTAGTAGTAGTGTGTGTGTGGCCAGAGGCTAATCTATTTTGGTTTCAATATTTAATTAAGTGATATAATAACAATGGGATGTTATCAACAACCTCCAGGACAGGCAAGATTGGGGAGTTAGCAGGGGAGAAGCTGCCTTGCCCACTGCTTCCCCTTTCGCAAGCTAGCTAATGATGGGGTACTTGGGTGCTTATGTTTGGGTGCTTGTACTTGGACCCCAATTTCTCCCTAGTCTCAGAAACAGTCTGTGACAATTTATTCCCAGTCCAAGGACACTGTGCCTAGCAGTTACTCATAAGTGGGCCCTAGCAAGATCCTTATCTCTCTCTTTGGTGCAGTAACAAACAGTACCTGAAGGAATTATTAGTTTGAACTGGCTTTGCACTGGGTCATAAAGACATTCTTACCCATTGGACTTTCTATACTACTACCCTACCTCATTATCTATATCCTGGGCTCCTCATTATCTGTATTCTAGACTTAAGACATATGTATACTCCCTACATCTATCTTGTCAAACAAGACATTGACTGGTGGGAGACTGGATAACTCTCAGTTACTCCTGATCTCTAGTTAACTTAGTGACATAGCAGGCCTAAAATCATACCTCCATGTAGCCCCCCTTGTGGGATTTTCTTAGTGAACTCTGGGTAAAAGTCCTGCACACTAGATACAAGAAGTGCAAGAACTGACTACTCCTTAGTTATTCTCTGGTCCCACCCTGAATCACCTAGTTAGCATATTTGGCACATGTTTTATTATATTTTATCCTACATAAACTTTAACTGTACCCCACTAAGGTCACATGTTCCTTAAGAATCCTTGCCCACTGAAAAGTATAACAATAAACTTTTCACCAACTTGACTTAAGGAATGCTTGAGTCTGTGAATTCATTCCAGACAACCCCGTCCTGTACTCTGGTCTTTGAGGAGTTCCACCCTCTCAGACCGCAACACTGAGAGTCAAAATAACAGGATACAGCTCTTTTAGAGTGAATGAAGAAATTCCTTTATTCAATTCTGGAGAGAATCAGGTACACTCCCTCCCAAAAAGGAAGCACACTGAGCACAGAAGCAAGAGAGAGCTTTATACTATTAGTCTGGGACCCTTACCCTTCCCTCCAAGACTCGGATTGGTCCGAGTTACAATCAAAGGTTTCACAATTTGTTAGGTTCAAAATTCCATATTCTAATTAGAGAAACCTCAATCCAAGTTACAATTGGTGGAAAATCCTAATCCTTTAGTTAACATATGCATGATGTTCACTGAGCCTGAGTAGTAGCAGATTCTTGTTGAATCCCAACCAGCTTGAACTGGTTTGGGCTTTGGGCTGTAAAGAGAGGAACCCTGCTGTCTTAACTAGCCTGAGGAATGTCACTCTCCCCTTAATTAGCCATTCAGCACCTTTTCAGTTTTGTTTTGTTTTTTTCCAACTTATGTGAGAACCTAATAATTCAGCATTTCTCACAGGGGAAATATGGCATAGCATAGGGAGACAACTTAGGAGTCATAAAAACCTAGGTCTAAGTCCTGCCTCCCATATACTAAGTAAATCACTCCAACTCTCAGTGCCCTAGGCAGCTCTTTGACACTGTAATTTTTTTTTCAGGTGAGACAGTTGGGGTTAAGTGACTTGCCCAGAGTCACACAGCTAGTAAATGTCAAATGTCTGAGGTGGGATTTGGAGTCAGGTCCTCCTGACTCCAAGGCCGGAGCTCTATCCACTGTGCCACCTGGCTGCCACAACACTGTAAATTACAGATAAATTGTCAATATGTAGAGGATAAAAGGAGTTTAAATCCCAAGAGCTCCCCTAATTAATGAGATCGTTGAATTATGAGATTTTAGGATCATAAACTTGGAGCCAAATGACAATTTATAGGTCAACTTGGCTGACCTCTTTATCTCGCAGATGAGTATACTGAGGATAAGAGGTAAAGGGACTTATCCAAGGCTAAGAAGTTAGTGAATGGCAAAATTTAAATTTGAATCCAGGTCCTCTCATTAGAACTTAATGCCTAGACATCTTTCTCTGCATGCCAGATTCAATTCAATTCAACAAACATTTATTATCTCTATGCTTTGTTCTAGATACTATGAATTTCAAAGAGAAACTTAATTCTCATGCTAGTACCTTTCCTCTATGATTATCTCCAATACACATACACACATATGCATATACATACATATATATATATGTATATATATATAATATATATATATATATATATATATATATATATACATATATTAGACTGAGAGAGAGAGAGAGAGAGAGAGAGAGAGAGAGAGAGAGCTTGAGGGAGAGAGTATACTTATTTGTATGTGGTATTCTGAATCACACACTGAGGAGAGACTTTTTTTTTTGGCCTTTTGTAGCCCAGTACTTAGGTATTGTGCCTGGTACATAGTAGGTACTTAACAAATGCTTATTGACTTGACTGATTCATTTTCCCCAGTCCCTAGATCAAGGTTCATCTGAGGTGGCCAAATTCTCATGAAGCTTTACATAGAGTTATTAACAAATTGTCAGGAATGCACGTTTAATCCATTTGCATGCATTTATTCACACTCTTTTAAGTTTTTCACTGTTTTGCCATTCTCTAATTATCTCATCATCTAAGTCACCTCACTAAAAATAATCATCTAGAAGTGCTATGCTGAGTCTAGGGTCGAGAAGTCCTGAGTTAAAAAATGTGACCTCTGGCACTTACTGTGTGACCCTGGGCAAATAAATAACTTCACCTCTGTCACAGTTTCCTCAGCTGTAAAATAGGGATAATAATAGCACCTACCTTCCAGGGCTGTTGTGAGGATCAAGTGAAATAAGATTTATAAAGCTCTTAGCTCAGGGCTTGCCTGGCATATAGTAGGTGCCATATAAATATTAGATATTATTGCTGTTACTATTTTAATATTATTATCATTCCAAGCATGCTAATTCTCAGTTCATTTAAAAATATTTTTTAGACATAGTAATAGTAAATATCTAGTTTTGTCTCTTTTTTTCCTTCTTTGACAGCTTATTTAAATAGGTCAGTTTGGAGCTCCTATAAATGGGCATGGACAATTTTCATCTTCTTTTCTTGTAAATTAGTATTGATTTTGACCTTTCTTCTAACAAGTCATTACAAAGACACAGAGGGAGGCAGGCAAGAAAGAAGCATTTATTAAACACCTACTATATGCTATGTGCTGTGCTAAGCATTTTACAAATATCTCATTTGATCCTTACAACAACCTTCTGAGGTAGGCACTATTATTATCCTTATTTTATAGTTGAGGATACTGAGGCAGACAAAAGGGAAGTAATCTACCTAATTCCTAAATTACCTAATTAATTCACAGAGTTAGTAAGTATCTGAGGCTGTATTTGAACTCTAGACCCAACCAGAGCAATCTTGCAGCCTAACAGGAAACTAAAAAGTAGTTCTGCTATGAAAATTAAAGTTGTGTGGGTGGTGGTACATGCCCTATACCTTCTCCCAACCAGGAAGAAGGCAGGAAAATCCAGTCAGACCGAGCCTATCTGTGCTCATTAGAGGCTAAGCTGAACTTTCCTCTGATTTCCCCCCAACTCCCTTCAGGTCAAGGGAAGAAGCTTGTTGTTTTAGGGGTTGCACATAGTGCTTTTCTTCTATCCTCCCTCTGTCATCTCAGAGGGTGATTTAATCAGCCACACCCAATCACAAAGAATAATAGGCTCATTTATGACCAGAGGCAATGGCTTTTTGAGTTCATAGACTTATTAATAAAATACAAAATAAAATATCATAGTTCATTCATTTTCATGTTAAAAGAGAGGGAGATTGATTAGAGGGACCTCTAATCAATTGTCGCCTGTTGGTATCTTTGCCCTAAACTAGGAAGGGAACTTCTAGTTAGTTTGCTTCTATTTAGATAAAACACCAAGTGTTCCCCTCCTCTCCTCTCCTATGGTACCCTTTGACTGATGAGAATACACTAAGGAAATTTTCGTGTCTTGACAAACTGCAGATGTTTAAATGAAGATGGTATCAGAATAATAAAACCATTAGGGCATAATATAAGAAGAAATCATAGACACCTGTTGAATAACAAGCACTTGGAAGGGGAGGGGAGATTGGAAAGATAACCCTTTGTGGAGTCTCCTCACTTCTCTCAAAAGGGTCTTTTCTTCTCAACAAACACAATCAGTATTTCCTATTATAAAATGGGAGTCTGAGGCTGACTGCTATGATGAGCATATCTCTGTCTTTAGTCCATTGTCTTGATGGCCTTAGTTATTTCCTGGCTCTTCAGGCATCACTACAATCCCCTTCCTTCTTTTATTAAGCACCTACTATATTCCAGGCACTCTGCTAAGTTCCAGGGATATGAAGAAAGGCAAACGACAGTACCTGCTCTCAAGGAGCTCAAAATCTAATGGTGGGGACAACTATGTACAAACAAGATATATAAAAGATAAATTGGAGATAGTAGAGAGAAGGCCTTAGCATTAACTCCACCTCTATTTCTTCCTTGGGTGCCAGAGATGAACAGAAAGCTGCTGTCTTGAACGCTGATACACAATCTATTCTCATCATTGCTCTTGATTGCTGGGGGAAAAGGAACCCACTGGCTTCTGCTGCTGCTGCAGCTATGGACACTGACAGACACTGTCTTTGTCTTCAGGACAAGAGTTTCATAATCTAGCCCTTTTCAAATGAACAACAACCTGTGAGGAGTCAAGATAGAAGGAGTAAAGATAGAAGGAGTAAAGATAGAGGGCACAGGTGTGAGTTAAATTTGATGGGATGATATCTAACAAAATTAAATTAAGAGCTGAGAATGGAATATACAGGAAGAAAGAGAAAGGGAGAGATAGAATGAGGTAAATTATCTTATCTTACATAAAAGAAGCAAGAAAAAAGCTTTTACAGTGGAGGGAAAGATGGGGAGAGGGGGTGAATGAACCTCGCTCTCCTCAGAATTGTCTCAAAAAGGGAATAACATACACACTCAACTAGGTATAGAAATCTGTTTTACCCTACAGGAAAGGGGGATGATAGAAGGGAGGTCAAATTGGTGGAGGGGGTAGTCAGAAGCAAAACACTTTTGAGGAGGGAGAGGGTGAAAGGAGAGATCAAAAAGAATAAATAGAGAGTAGAGAATGGGATGGAAAGAAATACTGTTAGCAATAGTAATTGTGAAAAAAAAATTAAAGCAAGTTTCTCTGATAAAGGCTTCATTTCTCAAACATGTGGAGAACTGCTTCAAATTTATAAAAATAAGAACCATTCCCCAATTGATAAATGATCAAAAGATATGATCAGTTTTCAGATGAAGTAATCAAGGCTATCTATAGCCATATGAAAAAATACTCCAACTCATTATTGATTGGAGAAATGCAATCTGAGGTACTACCTCATACCTATTAGATTGACTAACAGGATAGAAAATTTAAGTGACAAATATTGGAGGGGATGTGGGAAAAATAGGAAATTAATGCATTATTGGTGGAGTTTTGAACTGATTCATTCGTTCTATAGAATAATTTGGAACTATGCCCAAAGGGCATCAAAGCATTAAAAACCCTTTGACCTAGCAATGCCACTATTAGGTCTGTATCCCAAAAGAGATTTAAAAAAAAAAAAGGAAAAGCACCTGTACATACAAAAATATTTATAGCAACTTTTTTCTGGGGGCAAATAATTAGAAATTGAGGGCATCACCATCAACTGGGGACTGGCTGAACAAGTTATGGTATGTGATTATTATGGAATACTATGGTACTATAAGAAATGAACTGGATGCTCTCAGAAAAGTCTGTAAAGACTTACATCAGCTGATGCCAAGCAAAATGCACTGTGTGCAAAGTAACAGCAATATTATAAGATGATCAGCTGTGAATGACTTAGCTATTCTCAGCAATACAACAATACAAGACAACTCTCAAGGATTTATGATGAAAAATGCTATCCACACCAGAGAAAGAACCAGTGGTTTTTGACTACAAATTGAATCATTTTTTTTTAACTTTCTTTACTTTTCTTGAGTTTTTTGGGGGGTCTGTTTTCTTTCACAGCATGACTGTTAAGGACATGTTTTGTATGACTACACAGATATAACCTATATCAAATTGCTTGCCTTCTTAATGTGGGGTAGAGAAGAGGAAGGGAGAGAATTTGGAACTCAAAGTTTTTAAAAGAATGTTAAAATTGTTTTTTTTATATATAACTTTAGTATGCATACACACACACACACATATATATATATACGTATATATATATATATATATACATATATATATAGTAAATTAAAAAAAGAAAATGAGAGGGACAAGATATGAGTTTTTACATGTATGACATTTCTCTTTGTTATGTAGAATTGAAAACACTTGTTTTTGTTTGCTTAATTACTATAAACTGTATGGACTATAATTCATTTCTGAGTTCTGCAAGGTAGGAATGTTAATTTTAATGATGTTTGTTGTAAAGATGTCACATTCTCTGTTAAGTGCTTGAAAAGTGACAAAAAGGGGCCATATGGCTAAGTCACAGACTGGCCTTGCTTTCTGTGTTGCATCAACATTAGTAAGTTAAAATTAAATTAGTTCCTCAATGAAGCAACAAGATGTTATAGAAAGCTTGCTGGATTTTAAGTCAGAAAATATGGGTTCAAATTCCAGCTTTTCAACATTCTATGTTACATTTAACAAGCCACTTCATTCTGCTGATCTCTGATCTGTAAAATGACTGGGCTCAAGTAAATGACCTCAGAGGTCCTTGTAAGTTTTAAATCTATGATTCTGTAAACTAAATTCTTCTTTAGTCAAGCTACTTGAGTTTCCTTTGGACACTTTATTTAAAAAGAATTTTTTTTTGTTTTTAAAAATGATTTATTATAAACAACTATAATCTACAAAACCAGTAAATATGTTTTACAACTATTTACTTTTGAATCCATTAATTTCAACCAGTAAAATGGAAAAAAACCCAATAGCTCCCTCTCTATCTTCTTTTATTTTTTGTCCATTGATGTATACACACACACATGCACACACACACACATTTTCTCTTTACATAGCCATGACTAATATGCACTCTGATCTGGGTTTTTTATTTTCATATTGCCTCATATAAATCTTTCCTGATTTCTCTATATGTTCATAATTACCAATCTTAATCACACTATCTTATTTTGTTACACTCATACCTATACCAAGATCTGTTTAACCAATTATTTGATTTTTTTTTTGCTTTCTTAAGTGATATTTATGTAACTGTGAAATAAAAATGATTCATAAACAAATATTGCTCTTATAAAACTTTGAATCTCTACCTTTTGTTTATTTGTTTAGTTTTTTAGAGTCTTGTTTTGCTAATATTTTGAGAGCTAGTCTTTTTTTGTTTGTTTGTTTTTGTTTTTTTTTGTCTAGGCAATGGGGTTAAGTGACTTGCCCAGAGTCACACAGCTAGTAAGTGTTATGTGTCTGAGGCCGGATTTGAACTCAGGTCCTCCTGAATCCAGGGCCAGTGCTCTATCCACTGTGCCACCTAGCTGCCCCAAAATGTTTTTTTTTTAGGCTAGGCAATGGGGTTAAGTGACTTTGCCCAGGGTCACACAGCTAGTAAGTGTTATGTGTCTGAAGCTGGATTTGAACTCAGGACCTCCTGAATCCAGGGCTGGTGCTGTATCCACTGAGCCACCTAGCTGCCCCCCAACAGCTAGACTTTTGAAATGAAAAAAGGTACTGATCTTAGATTCAGTTGGTGTGACCTTAGACAAATCACTTCTCCTCTGAGCCAATTTTCTTTCATAGAAAATTAAACGGATGAATTAGATCTTCAGTAAAGTCTCTTGCAACCCTAAATCTACACATATTTCCCATAATAGAATGATGGAGTCAAAGATTGTGGTCATTTTGGTGACTATTACATAGTATGTAGCCAAACTGATTGGTTGCATTTATTAATGAAGCTGAATATTTTCTGTAAGTGATTAGTTAAAATTTGTGGTTCCAGAAGTTATTTTCTTTCTCTTCATGGGTGCCACTTTTCTAATTTTTATTAAGAACATTTAGGTTTGTGGAACTGTAACCACTGAATTACTGTATAGCTGGGATAGAAGGCATTTATTTAGAGCAATCTTTGTCAGAGATACAGTGCTCCATAACTTCCCAACTGCCTTACTCTGCATTTTTTTTTCCTGGACTGCAAAATCATATTTGAAAGAGCATGGAATGTCTGATGGAAGTCATCAGCCCTCATCAACAAAATTTTTGCTGATAATAAATTGAAAATTCAGAAAATGAATCTTTCAGTTTTTTTAATTTTGACAACCAGTTTGGGAATTCAAAGCCTTCCTTAGTCCTTCTTTCCCCTTCTACTTCTCATTGTTTTATTTTCAGTTGAACAAATACACATTCTTTCTCAAATGCATCTTTTATTTTTCTGTCCTTAGTTGCTTACATATGGTATTTCTCACTCTTAGAATTGTTCATAACTCTCCTCATCCTTAACTCTCTTCCATTTGAAAATACAGACAAATCCTATCATATCCATGGTGAATATGGAAAGAATACATATCTTAGAGTCAGAATCCTTGGTTTAAAAATCTCATCTCTGTCACTGACTACTTCCTACCTACTCTATAAGAATTTATTCTGTATTTATCTTCAATGTACTATCTATCTATCTATCTATCTACCTATCTATCTACCTATATTGTCTTTATCACAATTATCCCCAATAAATACAACTTGTTTGAGAGTGGTAATTTCTTTTACTTTGTCTATGTTTTTTCTTAATGCTTAACATTATATCTTGAACAAAGTAAGAACTTAAGAAATGTGTGTTGATTGTTTAATTATTAAATGCATAACTTTGAACAAATCATACCTTCTCAGAACATGTCTTAGTTTAATTTTCCCACTAGTAATAAATGGAGGAGTTGGACTTGATGACCTACAGGATCCTTTGTAGTTTAAAACCTAGGATCCTAAGACTTGGTCAAAATCTCATTGGTTCTCTATTGTTATAACTTAATATCCAAAATCTGTTCTTACTGTGTAAGAGCACTCTCTCTTGTGGCTCATGACTCTTAGTCTTGTTTCCATTCACCTTTTCAAACTCAACACTACTTCCCCATGTAAACTCTCTGCCCACTTTATTTTAAACAAACTGAATGAGGATAAGAGAATCACAGAATTAGAAATCAAAGTGAATTTAGAGATTACCTAGATCCAACCCTAGACAGCTAGGTGGCACAGTGGATAGATATTATGTCCAGAGTCAGGAATACTTATCTTCATGTATTTAAATCCAACCTCACGCCCTTGTGTGATCCTGGACATTTCACTTAATTTGTTGGCCTCAATTCTTTATGTGTAAAATGAGCTGGAGAAGGTCACAAAAAATCAGACATGGCTCAAATGACTGAAAAACAGTTCTAATCCTCTTATTTCAAAGATGAGGACGTTGAGACCTAGAAAGGATAAATGATGTGCCCAGGGTAGTACAATCTTCACAAACCCCTGGAGTATTCCTGACTATGTGCCTTGAAAAGACTTTCTTCTTTCCCAGAGATGT
Source organism: Phascolarctos cinereus (assembly GCF_003287225.1). NCBI lineage: Eukaryota > Metazoa > Chordata > Mammalia > Diprotodontia > Phascolarctidae > Phascolarctos > Phascolarctos cinereus. Next base: position 187,420,821 of record NW_027555625.1, read on the forward strand.
AGAAGTCATGAGGAATATTGGTTTAGAAGATAAACTCACTTGTAAGATACTGTGAAACACAATGGCAAAGATTCTGAGACATATTGCTTCACATAAAGTGAAAAGTAGGGGAAAATAGACTGAATGTATTAAACACTTACACTTTGTCAAGCAGTGCGCTAGTTGCCAGTAATGCAAAGAGAGAAACAAAATAACCCTAGCCTTCAAGGAGATTACATTTGAATGGGGAATCCTCTTCTGTTACTCTCTAGCTCTGGAGTGGGGAACCTGCCTCAAGGCCACATGTGGCCTTCTAGGTGCTTGTGTACGGCCTTTTAACTGAGACCAAGTTTTACAGAACAAGTCTTTCTATTAAGGGGATTTGTTCTGTTAAGTTTGGATTCAGTCAAAGGGCTGCACTTGAGGACCATGGGGCCTCAAGGCTGCAGGCTCCACACCCTGCTGTAGCTAGTCAATATCTTTGCTAAATTGTGATACTGAGAGCTTATTCTCATACCATAGATGTGGTCTGACAAGGGCAAAGTACAGTGAATTGTGATTTCTGTAGTTCCAGTTACTCTGCCTCTCAATGGAGTTTGAGATCTCATTACCTTTTTTTTTTTTTTTGCTGCTGTACAACACTGTTCATTCACCTTGGGTTTAAATTCCACTAAAACTCCCAAATTTTCTTCAATAAAATTGCAGTCTAGCCTTGCCAAATGCATTATAAATTTATGTACTTAATTTTTTGAACCCAAGTTGAAGGCTTGCATTTACCTCTATTAAATTTCATCTCCCCATCTTGTCCAAAAGAAAAATATGTGACTTTGTAAATGCTTCCCTAAAGTCTAAAGTAAATGCATTTCATTGATCTAACAGTCTAATTAGCTTATAAAAAGGAAAGTAATCATATGCATTCTTCATAATTACTGACATTTTCAAGTTTATAAAACACTTCCTACATATTATCTCATTTGCTTCTCAAAACGATTTTGTGAGGTAGCTGCTATTATCTCTATATTTGAAATGAGGAAACTGTGACTAAGAGAGAGTGAGTGACTTGCCTAGGGTCACACAGCTTGCAAGAGCTTGAGGCTGCTTTCTAATTCTGAAATCCTTTACTCCGAGTCCAAAATTCAATCCACCACTTCTTTCTGCCCTCTTGAAGAAGCCATACTGGCTTTTTGTGGCCATGTTTCCTTTTATAGATGCTCAATAATCACTATTTTAAAAATGCATTCAAAAAATAATTTAGTAACATATTAATAGGCTATGTTTATTGTCTCCTAGTTAGAAAAAAAGGAATCTATCTATCTATCTATCTATCTGTCTATCTATCTATCTATGTAGGACTAGACTTACAAAAATCTAAGGCTATTAAGCAAAGACATATTTCCTAGGAGGGCTCATTCTTATCCCGTAGCTCAAGAAGGATCATTTAACTGAGAAGAAAGAGAAAATATGATTTTGAGGTTGCTCAAGTTGGTCTTGTTTTCAAGTTGAAAATATTATTCCAAAAAAGTTTTTTTTAAAGACATCTACTTATAAATCAAAATTCATGAACATTCAAGAATAACAGAAAGAAGTTTTTAGACCACACATGAATCAGATGTTCAATGACAGAGAGCTGATCTATTGGTCCAAATTTGTTTTGACTAAATAATACATTAAAACTATAATAAAACAATGACAAAAATTGTCCAACAATTTTGGTTCCTTTCCTGGTTTCATCTGTATCTGGTAATAGAGAAAAAAATTAAAGTAATAAGTGGAGGAGACAAAGACTGAACTCATGAGAAAACTGTCCCCTTATTATTACTGGAAGTAATTAGTATTTGTCACACGTACAGTGCTTTATGGTTTATGTTACTTTTTAAAATAATGTTTCATTGGTATTTTTTTTAATTATTACAATCCTTTCTGGATTTACTATCATCCCAGACCAACTACCCACCATAAACACCTAATAAGTGCTCCTTGTAACAAAGAAAAACAATTACACAAAACCAGCCAACATGATTAAGTTATTGACACTATATATTCCACACCTAGCAAGAGGAGTATAATAGGCACTTAATAGATGCTGTTGATTGAAACATTTACACTATGTGATCTCTAAGTTTCTTCCATTTATAACAGATTACGATTCTTAAGTTGTAAATTACTCCAGTGGAAACCAAACTTTGGTGCTAACATCTTATCCTTGTTTTCTCAGTTGGGTTTTCAAAAGGACTGGTACTTCATCAAAGGCACAAAGTTGTCCAGATAAACTAGACACGAGTGATTACTGTATGTCTTTTAGATTTTGTTGGCTTGGATTTCATTACTTAAATAAAACAGCTATAGAAAATTGATAGGCCTTTTTAGAGAAATAGATCAGGTACAGAGATATAATTGTGGTATAGTAGAAATATCACAGTATTTAGAACCAGAGACATAGATTACTGTTCCAGCCTGACAATAGTCACCACTCATTATCTCTGAGATTCAGTTTCCTCATCCATAACATGGATGATAAAAATTGTACCGCTAATCCACAGAGTTGTTTCAAGGATCAATTTATGAATATACAGAGAACATTTTTTTTCTTCAAATGCACTTATTTTTAAAATATATTTTATTTTATTAAATATTTCCCAATTACATGTAAAAAACTAATATTCATTTTTTAACATTTTAAATTCTATATTATTTCCCTCTTACTCTTTGCCCACCCCTTAAGAAGGCAAGCAATATGATATTGATTATACATATGAAGTCATGCAAAACATATTTCCATATTAGTTATCTACACAGAGTTCTTTGCAAATCAAGAAGTTCTACTTATACTACCTGTGTGTTCTTAGGTTATTCACATTACTTTTTTGGACCTCAAGTTCCCTATGTTTAAACTAAGGTGCTTTGACCAAGTTATGAGTTCTCAATCTCAAATTTTTCTTTTAAAATGTTGATAGTTTTCAATGAATTTACTTCCTTTGTAGTTCTATGCATTTTTTTTTTCATTTAAAAACATTATTCTGAGAGGGATCCATAGTTCTCATTAAACTGACAAAGAGGGCCCTTGACGTGAGAAAGGTTATGACTAGATGGTCTTTAAGGTGTCCCACAGAACAGGTATTTACAAATGCCAGCAGCTGTCACTATTCCTCTACTCAATGCCTACTCTAATGAACATTCCTGTGATGCAGACACTAGATTTTGAAGGAAAAGCTAGGGTAGTATAGGCCCTGGAATATTCTAACAAAATGTAACGACTTTGAGTTTAGGGTGACCAGCACTCATATTTTCCATGGGAGAACCACTTTAGGCAGATTCTGACAAGCTAATCAGCAGAAGTCTAGCTACTAGCAATTTTGTTTTCAGTAGCAGCTCACCGTGAGTATCTGTTAAAAGTGACATTCTTCATATATGGAAGGAAAGGTCCACACTAGTAAAATCATTTGAGTATTATTGCTATTTTCACCATCACCATTATCACCATTATTATTTTTATCATTGTTATTATATTATTCATCTCATCATTTTTGATGAAGATCAGGCAGGCCTAGGGTGACTTTTTATCTTGCTAGTATTCTTTTTTACTTAATGTTCTATTCATGATGACACAAGTGTATAAAATAACTGCTTTTTGTAGTTGAATAAAAATTTTGGGTTTATAGTCCTCCTCTGGTAGCTAGGTGGCACAGTAGATAGCATGCTGGGCCTGCCATCAGGAAGATCTTCCTGAGCTCAAATCTGGCCTCATGTACTTACTAGCTGTGTGATCTTTGGTAAATCACTTACCCATGTTTGCCTCAGTTTCCTCATCTGTAAAATGAGCTGGAGGAGGAAATGGCAAACCACTTCACTCTCTTTGCTAAGAAAACCTCAAATGGAGTATGACTCATTGTGGGCTATTGGCTCACAGCAAGCATGTTCAGTATAATTCCAGTATAGATAGAACAACAATATCTTTCTCTCTTTAGTTAGTTCTCTGTATTTTGAAACCTTTCTTATTCCATGTAGCTTAGGGATTAAGATGATTTCATATGGCGACATCTATTACAAATGTGGTTCTTAAATTTTATGTATCAATGCTATATATAGGCAATTATGGGAAGCAATTCATTCTTTGAAAATGAACTTGTTCAACTTCAGTTAATTGATTGAGCTTTCCAGGATATTTTGAGGTCTGTATTTATAGTAAGGGGGTTTGTCTTTTGGCTGTCTTGGCAACATGGCCAGCTTCTGAGATATAATTCTAGCCAGCATGTCATATTTTGCTAAGCATTCGATAAGTGCTAAATTTTTACAACTTACAGTTGTGTGTTATAAAAAAGTCTATCATTTCCTTATGTAATCTACATTGATCACTGAAGTCTGAGCTCCTTAAGGATAATTTTTGGTGATGATTACTTGGTTCTGAATTGCTCCTATGAACTCCTCCATTTCCACAAACAAATCCACATGACTCAATCATTTTTTTTAATGTTTCTTTGTTGACACATTGTTGGTTGAGTTCATGTGAAAGTCACTTATGGAAGGCCTGTTGATTTCATTTTGGATTCCAGCCATTTCACAGGCTTTATCCAGAGGTAAACCACATTTACATTATCACGTTACATTTATCAAATCCAATGGTATCTACCTGTTATCAGTCTTTAATATTACTTGGTGAAGTGATATATACTTATTCCAAAAATGTTTCTATAGGTTTATGACCCCATTATCATGTCCTCTAAGGATGCCTGTCAATTCTCTTCCTCCTTTTTGGTGAGGAAGTGTTAATCTCTCTACAGCTTCCATAGCTGATGGGCTCTGTGTTTAATTAATATTATAGAGAGTTTTTCTTGGGACATTTTCCAAATATGTTATGGTCTCTTTTACAGTACCAAAAATACATATTGAGCAGTATTGCACAGGTTTTAATTACTTTAAAATACTTCATATATTCAAATTATTTATCGTTGTTGTTATTGCTGTTGTTGTTAGCAAGTCTTTGCTGTCAGGTCCAAACATAAAATACTAGCTTCCAAATTTTCCTTCCTGACTTATCCACTCCTATGTATGAGGCCAACTCCATTGGTTTCTGCATGTTCTCAGCCTATCTTTGCCATATGCTCAGCAATTATATGATTCATAGACTAGAGCTACATCTGGGTGACCTGCATAAATAAAGGCCAAATGTATTTTCATTCCTTCAGAAATGGAAAACAGGAGCTGGCAAAAGATCATGTACTTTGAAGATGAAGAAAACTAGACAGATTTAGGTACTTAAATTCTGTAAATGATTCTATAGACATAATCAGTATAATTGAAAGCAGACTTAGACTAAGCAGTAAAGGCATTATCTTTTATTCACCTCATCTTTTCCACCCCCAAGAGAGCAGTACTTGCCAAATAGGGTCATTTCTTCCTTGATCACATCTTCAGAATGGATCCCATCCTCTCTATCCTGTAATCTAAAGCACCTATTTAAACATTATCCTAAATGATTACCACCTCCTGTTTTGTTTTGGTACTGAGGCTCACCTTTAATTTCCTTCAGGGCACTAAATTAAAGTAACTCTGCTGCTTTTACTTAAGAAAAACAGTATGATATGAGGATTGGAGCACTAGGTTTGTAATCAGAGAGATCTGGATTCAAATCTTGCCTCAGATGTTTGTGTGACTCTGGCAAAGTCATTTAACTTCTCTAAGCCTTAGTTCCCTCATCAATCAATAAGCATTTATTAAGCATCTACTATGTGCCAGGCACTGTGTTAATTTAGAAGAGGAAAAGGAAAAGGAGGAAGAAGAGAAAAAGGAGGAGGAGGATGAAATGGTGGGAGTTACTCTTGTTAAAGGCTTAATCCCATAGTGGCACCTTGTATCAGGACCTGGGGATACAATGACCAAAGAGGGAAAAATGAAAGTACCTTCCCTCATTCAAATTAAAACCTTTCTACAAAATTAAAGGCTTTAATTTCATTTGGGCAGTACCTGAATACAACCAAGATAACTTATTGAAAAAGAAAAAGAAAAACATTCTATGGTGCTTTTGTTTTCTTTATTTGAAAATTTGTTTCCTTTCTTACCTCTTTCAATGGGTTAGTCAGGGGTGGGGAACCTGCCTTAAGGCCACAGGTTCCCTACCCCTGCATCAGGTAGTATCTTTGTCACTGTTTTAAACTTAATTCAGTAAAGCATATAACATCTCCATGAAAGAGAAGAAAGAGAGAAAGAGAAACGGACAGAGAAAGATTTTTAGTGTCAGAATTCCAAAAGACCTTAGCTGCCTAGAATCTAAAAAATAAATATAATCATCAAAAGGGATAAATATAATGCTTTACCCTTGAGTTCAAAAAGTCAAATTCAAAAGTACAAGATGAGTAAATTATAGTTGGACATCAATTTGTCTGAAAATAATCTGGAAATTTTGGTATACGACAAATTCAATATAGCAGCCAAGAAAGCTAATGCAATCTAAGTCTACATTCAAGGAACATAATGTCCAGCATAAGGAAGCTTCTAGTACTACTATGCTCTCATCAGACAACATCTTGATAAATGTTAAAATCCTGAGAAGAACAATAAGAATGGTGAAGGAGTTGAGGATCATGTCATATGAAGACTGGTCAAAGGAATTTTGAGTATTTAGACTGGAGAAAAATAGAAATTGGTATGGATTTAATACATGTTTTCAAATATTTAAAGGGTTGTTAAGTGGGAGAAGGAATAAATTCTATTCTATTTGGGCTAAGGAAGAGTTAGTAGCAGCTGATGGAAGTTGCAAAGATATAAATTTAGGCTTTGCATAGGGAAAAACGTTTTGATAATTAGAACAGTTAAAACAGAATTCTTCATTTTGTGGGTAGTGGGAATGACACATGGGGAAGAAAAGCAGTATTAAAACATTTTTTAAAGGCACATTAAAAGTGCTGTGCTAAGTTCTGTTGACAAAAAGAAAGAGAAAAGAGAGTCTGCTGTCAAGAAGCTCACAGCCTAATGCGGAAGACACCATGAAAATGAGAATGTACAAATACACACACACACACACACACTCATTAAATTAAAGATAGGAACTAGAGGGAAGGTACTAGTATTTGAAAAAAATTGTCAGAGAACATAAATCTTTAGCTGGGACTTGCCCATCACTGAAAATCTTTAAACAAAAATTGATACTTATTTGTCAGGTATGTTGCAGATAGAATTCTTGTTCAAAATTTGGTTGATCCAAATGCTATCTGCATTCCTTTGAAACTTTGAGATTCTATGATTCTGTTGCATAAAGAAAGGAATAGCTTCCAAGAATAAGGAGCTGACAGCCCCATTATACCTTCCCTCTTTCAGATCTTATCTGTAGTTTTGTACACACTTCTGATCACCACTTTCAGAAAGACATGGATAAATGGGAGGGTATCTGGAGGTGGGCAACTAGGATGGTGAAGAACCTAAAGCTCATTCTACATGTAGGAAGATTGAAGTAACTAGGGACATTTAGACCGAAAAAGAGAAGACTAGGGATTTAGGGGAGGTTAGTTATAATAGTTGCTATCAAGTATCTGCAGTACTGTGAGGTGGAAAAGAAATTAGGTATGGTTCTTTTTGGCCCCAGGAGGGTCAAACCAGGAACAGTAAGTAAAGGAGGCAGAAAAAGTTAAGTTTAGTCTTGATCTGAGGAAGATTTTTTTGCTGTCCAAAAATGTAATAAGATGCTTTTGGTTTGTTTTTATTTTTTTTAAGGCAATTGGGGTTAAGTGACTTGCCCAAGGTCACACAGCTAGTGTCAAGTGTTTGGTCTGAGGCTGGATTTGAACTCAGGTCCTCCTGACTTCGGGCCGGTGCTCTATCCATTGCACCACCCAGCTGCCCCAATAGGATGCTTTTGGAGGTGATGGATTGCACCTCCTAAGAAGTCTTCAGACAAAGGCTAGATGGTCATGATATAGATATAAATATAGATACACACACACACATATATACATATGTACATATATACAGGTATATATGTATATGCACATACACACATACACATGTATACATACATACACACATATATGCATACATATATATTATATATTAGAATGGATTCTAATCCAGCTATGTGCTGAACTCTTCCTGAGGTCTCTTCCAGCTCTCAAAATTCACTGATTTTTGTGAATACAACACTCTTAATTTGCAGAGGAAAAGATTAGTCTTGGAGGGGAGAATTGGTTTGCCAATAAACACTAGTAGAAAGTAAGAGAGTCAGGATTTGAACCCAGGTCTTCTAACTATAAAACCATTCTGTGCACAATGCCAAGCTATTTGGAATACATGTGTCTTTTGTTTGTTTTGTTGTTGCTATTATTGTTGGTGGTGGTGGTAGTGGTGGCAATTTAGTGATCAATTATATTGTCACAAGCTAAATGCAAAACAAATAAAAAATTTACTTAAAAAATTCAGCAATCATTTTGCAGTGACCAAATACTTGTTGCATGTCCTTGATGTTTTAGGGCAAACCATCTTCTTTTGCTAATGCTCCAATGACTTGGTAGTGATTCCCAATGTCAAATCTACTTCTAGAAATACTATTTCCAACACCTGATTCAGTCTGGCATTGTTTCACTGTTGTGTTTTACAAATATAACCTGAGGGAAATCAACCTCTCTGAGCATCAATCTTCTTACCTATAAAATTGAGAGTATAATGCATCATCCATTTCACAGAATTGTCATAATCAAATGAGATAATTTGTTTAAAGTGCTTTGTAACCACAAAGAACTATACAAACATGAGTTACTATTATTATTGACTCAGACCTACCATTTTATCAGGGAAGAGAACTTTTAGTATAGCAATTCCTTCCATTGCTGCCAATCGGCTTCTTCTCAAAAATTTATAGTCAGACAGAGTTCCATGGGGTTCTTACAGTTTAAAAGAGTTGGTCACTTAGTCCATGGTCCCACAACCAATATTTATGTCAGTCAAGATTTGAATCCGTGTCTTCCAGTCTTAAGCCAGCCCTCTATCTACTAAGCCACACCACCTCTCAATTATTATTGCATTAAATAATATTCGTATATGTCCCCTTATAACCAGTCTGTCTATATATGGGTTTTTACTGTGAATGCATTAAAGATAAAATAAGGAATGATCTGCTTCTAATCAGAATGTGCAGTTAGTATTGCTTAAGTACCTTTGCTAAAGCCTGCCCCACTTACCACATTCTTACAACACACAGTATTTTCAACTTATGTTTTTGTTTTATTATGTTAGGAGAAGGAAGCAAATAATTTGGATCTTGAGTTTTATAGATGATTTGCCTATGGCCCTAGTCCATGAATTCATGACATCTCACCAATAAGCTTCTCTTTCTGAAGCTGTCTGCTTTGGCTAATGATATTAGCTGAGAGAAGGATAGAAGGCTTTCGAAAATGAATGTTTTATTCAACCTTAAAGAAGTAGGAAGAACTTTGTTAGGTTACCATCACCCTTTAGTCTAAGCGTCAGATCTACAGGCAATGAGAGAAATTTCCCAGATGCCTCTTTTACAATTTTTATGGCTTACCTTACCAGCATGGACCTGACATATGTGAACATTACAGTATCTTTCTTTCAATGTTTTGACTGTCTTACAAATTGAGGGTTGAAATATATGTGCCTCGGAGGTGTAACCGCTTATGAAGCTCTGCAAACAGCTCATTAATCACTCAGTCAATGGAAAGCTTCCAGGACTTGTCCAAGTTTGAACTCCTTTGTGTTAATTACAATTCATATTGCTTTATGCAAAAACCTTTCCACCTTGATTCTGTTTCACATCTAAAAATACCCACAACTAACTGCTGTTGAATTATTTGTAGGTTTTTGTTCACCAGCTAACTAATCAGTGTTGTAGAAGATCCCCTGGCTTGAGAAAATGGTTTAGGTATTGTTAGAACCCTGCAGGTTCCCCAGAGGAGATGTTGCTGTGTTCTTATTGCCACCATACAGTCTAGACTTTCTTTCCCTCATCTGCCTGCACCAGGAAGGCTACAAAAAAGCAGAACAGAAGACAGATGCCCACATGAAGTCACAGGATCCACTGGCATACTCTGGTTACGCTATTGTATGTATTGTATTGTATATATTGTATTGTATTATAGCTCTTTAAGGTTTGCAAAGCATTTTGCATATGTTATCTCATTTGATCCTCACAGAAACCCTGGGAGGCAGGGGCTATAACCCCATTTTACAGTGAATAGAATGCAGGCCTGGAGTCAAGAAGACTCATTTTTCTGAATTCAAATGCAACCTCTGACTCTTATCAGCTGTGTGACCCTGGGCAAGTCACTTAACTCTTGACTGCCTTCATCTATAAAATGAACTGGAGAAGGAAATGGCAAACCACTCCAGTATCTTTGTTCAGAAAGTCCCAAATGGAGTCATAAAGAGTTGGACACAACTGAAATGATTTAATAACAACAGATTTTACAGAGGAAGAAATTAAACCCAGGAGAGGTTAAGTAACTTGCCCAGGGTCATATACTAGTTAATAAATGTCTGGGGAAGAATTAAGTTAGGTCTTCCAAAAGCAGCACTATATCAATTGCTCCACCTAGCTACTTATACTTTTGTTCTGACTCCTGAGACATTGGCCACAGTCTTCAGTCAGAGCTCTATTCATAGGATCAGAGATTTAGAGGTATACAGGTTCTCAGAACTCATTTAGTCCATAGTTTCATTTTACAGATAAGGAAACTGAGGCTCAAGGAAGTTATGTGCCTTGCCCAAGGTAACAGAGGTAGCAATTATCAGAAATGGTATTCAAATCCAGGTCTTCTGACTCTAGAGTCAGCAATCTTTCTTAACTATATCACTTGATCTCCCTCTAACAGTAATTAATATTTATTGAATATCCACTATTTGTTAAGGGTAATGCTAAGAATAAGGTAAAAAATTAAGTAGTCTCTATTATCTTTTTTAAATTAAATTAAATGATTTATTTTTAGATTTTAACATTCACTTTTAAAAGATTTTGAGTTTTAAATTTCCCCCCCATCGTCCCCTTCCCCTTTCCCAAGACAACATGCAATCTGATATAGATTATGCACATAGTCATATTAAACATATTTCCACATTAGTCATGTTGTAGAAGAGGAATCAGAATAAAAGAAAAACAATGGGAAAGAAAGAAACAAACAAACAAAGAGATGAAATAGTATGAAATAGTAAGCTCTGGATATGGATAGCATTTCCTACCATGAATCTTTTGGAGTTGTCTTAGATCATTGCATTGCTGAGAAGAGCTAATTCCATCAAAGCTGGTCATTACACAATGTGGCTGTTACTGTGTACAATGTGCTCCTGGCTTTGCTCACTTCACTCACCACCAGTTCATATAAGTCTTTCCAGGTTTTCCTGAAATCTGCCTGCTTATCATTTCTTATGGAACAGTAGTATTCCATTACATTCATATACCACAAGTTGTTCAGCCATTCCCTGATTGATGAGCGTCCCCTCAGTTTCCAATTCTTTACCACCACAAAAAGAGCTGCTACAAATATTTTTGTACAAACATTCACTTTTTCAAGGAGTTTTATGTTCTACCTATCTACTTACCTACTAACACACACACACACACACACACACACACACACACATTTAATAACTGTAGGGGCTTGTCCAGAACATCTTCTCCACCATCCCCCAACCCTGAAAATAAAAAAAGAGGCAGACACTGATGCATCCTAGATAGAGAAGGGGGAAATGGAAGACAGAGATGATAACAGAGCAGAGTACCAGCATGCATGAGTGCACCACACATGAAGGAAAGGGGTCTGAAACCAAGGTTCAGCGAGTCTGGTTCCCACAGAAGCTACTTAGGGTAACTACTCAAGCCAGCAAAATACGTATCCCCAATGTGGGAGAAGGTTAAGAAAGTATTTAAGTCCAACCCAGGGGATAAATCCAACATCAAGCAGAAGGAGTCAGAAAGGCAGTGACATTGTTATATTATGGGAAACACCTGAAGCACCAATGATTTCAAGAGGAAGAAAAACTAATTAAAGCCCTAAAGTGCAATCATATATATAAACAGAAAAGATACTAAAACTAGAAGATAAAATGAATACTAAGGTCTCAGAGAGATTACAAAAGTCTCTTAGTAAATATAAGCAAAAAGAAAAGTGAACCTATGCCTAATGAAATGAAGTATTCTTTGAAATCCTATAAGAGAGCATGAAATATCAACAAGTAATTCCAGAATGATTAAAAAGAGAAATGCTATCAATATGAGAAGACATCAAATAATCCTAAGGGTATTTTTTAACTTCTCTACACTTTACTAAGAGATCCTTAATAACCCAAAGCTTGCCTACACATTGGCTAAAATAACTTTTGATAATACTATTACAGGAACAGGATTTGGAGTAGATAGGAAAACTGGAAGCCAGACACTAAACCCTTTGGGAAAAAAGGGAAAATATTCTGGGAGTTAACAAATAACAGATTCCAGAATACAGAACTGGGTGACAAATATGAATTGAATGGATCTCAAGGGAGTAGAGGTTACTGCATGTTTGTGGTACAGGGAAAGTCTAGAAGGTAGCATTCAGTAACACAGAGTTCTGATTCCATTGTGACAACCAGGAAGTAGGAAGATATGAGTTAAAGTATAACTAGTATTGGAAAGGAGTCCAGGGATGCAGTAGCATAAGGAGGAAGCCAGGTATTTTGGGTACAAAAAAATGAAAGGAGTAGGAAAGGAAAAGTTTAAGAAGATAGCAGGTTTGTTAATTATGTTACAGGTGTTCCAGAGGGCATATTGGAAGGCTGGAGGTTTTTTTTTCCTGAAGAGCTGAGCCAGATGGAAATGACAGAATAGATAGTTGAGGTGGGACAAGGTTTGCTCTTTGGTATCAGAGTGTCTTTGGTCCATTATAACTGGCACAGGGAGAGTAGAAGTGGTGGAAGTAAGCAACTATTTTAGGATCAAGTCCAGGCAGAGGAATAGTGAGGTCCTCTGATTAGGACAGATAATTATAAAGTTCAATTTGATTTTTTTTTGTGTTGTGACACCCTCAATTATTCTACATCATTATCTTAGCTTTGTTTTGATCTTGGGTTTCTTGAAAACACTAACAAGGGAGCAGCAAATAAATTTCCCCCCGAAGTTAGAAACCTTAGGAACAAGATAAAAGTTTCTAGTGTCCTCAGGATAATCCAGAAGCCCCCCAAAATAAATAAATCAAATACCTGGCAATCAATCTTCCAAAAGCCCATTCAATAACTCTATAGTTACAATTACAAAGCACTTCCTAAGGAAACTAGCAACTTAAATAACTGAATGAATAGTGAATGTTCCGAATCATGTCATGCCAATAACAGAAAATGATAATACTATGAAACTTAATTTAAAGCTTAACTTCTGTATTAAAGGGACATTTTATATTGCTTGACAACTAAGTACCAATACTAATTTGAATAACAAAATTACTGGCAGATCAAGGAAAAAGATGCAGGAATAGCACTTTCAGATCTTGAAACATAGCATGAAATATCAACATTAAAAGACTGATATTAATTAAAATATAGATAAGTAGATTAATGGTACAGAGAAGACAATGAAGAATGGGAAAAAATTGAACTCAATAACCTATTGTTCAATTAACCATAAAAAGATAAATGACAAAAAAAATTCCCTATTTTATAAGAATTTCTGGGAAAAACTGAAAGTAGTTTGCTAGACATAGGTTTAGAACAACATCTTATATTATATATTTGTAATAGACTATTATTGCGCTGTAAGAAACAATAAATATAATGAATGTAGAGTAAAGAAAGACATTTAAAATGATGCAAAGTATAAAACCTTGAAAATAATATATGCAATGATTAAAGTAACTTAAATGAGAAGAATAACAATTACAAACAAAACTGATTGCTGTGAAATTATAATGGCCATGAAAGAAGAGTTATGTGAAGACACTCTAACCTCCTCTTTCGCATATATCAGGGTTTGTTCATTGTTGTCCTTCATAACTGAAGAGGAGCAAAATAGCACTATGATGTTGGTATCAATGTAAAATGTGTCCAACCATGACTGATCAAACCAATTTAAGCTCAAAAGGCTCTACCACAAATAAAGCACTAATGGTCCATATGAAAATTTAGGGGGAGACGTCTGTAAATTTGTGCATCTCACATTTCCTTTGAGCTTCTGAAATTCTGCTTTGCTTATAGAACACAGCATTTTCTTTGATGTGGGCATAACATGCTGGACAATCTTGTGCCAGTGTCTCCCATGTCTCATAATCAATTGCAAAGTTCTTCAGAGAGACATTGATAGTGTTCTTGTATTGCTTCTTCTGATCTCCATGTGAGCTCTTGCTTTGTGAAAGTTCTCCATAAAATAGGCAATACATTAGGCAAATGTATGTTTGGTATTCCAACAACATGGCCAGCCCATTAGAATTATGCTCTCTGCAATAATTTGAATGCTTAGCAGTTCAGCTCAAAAAAGGACCTCAGTGTCTGGTAGCTTACTTTGCAAGATAATATTCAGAATCTTCCTAAGACAAGGGAAATGATTCAATTTTCTGGCATGATGCTTTTACACTGGTCATGTTTCACAGACATACAAATGAAGTCTGCACAGTGGCTTTGTAGACCTCCAATTTGGTAGGCAGTCTAATATTTCTTCTCTCCCACACTTTCCTTCAGAGCCTCACAAACACTGACCTAGCTCTGGCAATACATGTGTCACCCTCACCATCCATATGTAAATCCTTAGGAAGTACATTGTGAAGGAAGTTGAACTTATCCACTGCATTCAAAATTTCTCCATTTGCTGTAACCTATGGTTCCAAGTATAGGTGGTGCAATTCTAGCTGGTGGAGAACTTCTGTTTTCTTGGTGTCAATTATCAGTCCAACATTAGCACAAAGAGACAGAAAATTAATTCATGCTTTGTTGAATCTCAGCCTCAGAGACTGCATTGAATGCAGAATCATGTGTGAACAAAAAAATCATGCACCAACTCTTCCTCCATTTTGGTCTTGGCTTGTAGTCTTTTCAAGTTAAATAATTTACCATTAGTGTGTTAGATGACCTTGATGCTGTTTTCATCATTGTTGAAGGAATCTGATATCACAGAAAAGATCAAGCATGGCAGTGAGTTCACAGCCCTGCTTCACTCTAATTTCACTGGGAAAGCATGAGAATGTAATCCATTATCCAGAATGTTTGCAAGCATGCCATCATAAAACTGGTGTACAATAATAATGAAATACTCTGTGCAATACAATTTTGCAATAATATTCCATAAACCTTCATACTGACAGTATCAAAGGCTTTGGTCAAATTGATGAACGCTGTATAGCAGAACTCTGTTCTGCTTCTGAAATCACTTTTGGAATTGTCAGGCAGGAAACAATATATCAACCATTCCTTGTCCTCTTTTTTAATTGATTTATTTTTAGGTTTCAACAATTACTTCCATAAGTTTTTGAGTTTTAAATTTTCTCTCCCTCCCTCTACCCTCCCCTAGATGGAGTGCAATCTGATATAGGCTCTACATATACATTCAAATTAAACATATTTTCACATTAGTCGTGTTGTAAAGAAGAATTAGAACCAATAGGAAGAACCACAAGAAAGAAAAAAAAATAAAACAGAAGAGAATGAAAAAAAAAAGAGCAAATAATATGCTTTGATCTGCATTCCAACTCCATGGTTCATTCTCTGGACGGGGAAAACATTTTCCATCATGAAACTTTTGGAGATTTCTTAGATTCTTGCATTGCTGAGAAGAGCTAAGTCTATCAGAGTTAGCCATTGCACAACATGGCTGTTACTGTGTATAACATTCTCCTGTTTCTGCTCACTTCACTCAGCATCAGTCCATACAAATCTTTCCAGGTCTTTCTGAAGTCTGCTTGCTTATCATTTCTTATAGCACAACAGTATTCCATTACATTCATATACCACAACGTGTTCAGCCATTCCCCAATTGATGGGCATCCTCTCAATTTCCAATTATTTGCCACCACAGAAAGAGCTGCTACATAAAATGCATGTGGGTCCTTTTACCATTTTTATGATCTCTTTGAAATGTAGCCCTAGAAGTGCTATTACTTGGTCAAAGGGTATGCACATTTTTATAACCCTTTGGGCATAGTACCTAATTGCTCTCTAGAATGGTTGGGTCAATTCAAAACTCCACCAACAATACATTAATATTCCAATTTTCCCACATCTCCAACATTTATTATTTTCTTGTTTTGTCATGTTAGCCAATCTAATAGGTATGATGTGGTACTTCAGTTGTTTTGATTTACATTTTTCTAATCAATGTGATTTAGAGCATTTTTTTCATAAGATTATAGATAGCTTCAATTTCTTCATCTGAAAACTGCCTGTTCATATCCTTTGACCATTTATAAATTGGGGAATGCCTTGTATTCTTATAAATTTGACCCACTTCTCTATATATTTTAGAAATGAGGACCTTATCAGAGACACTTGTAAAAATTCTTTCCTAGTTTTATATTCCCTTCCTAATCTTGGTTGCATTGACTTTGTTTGTGCAAAAACTTTTCAATTTGATGTAATCAAAATTATCCATTTTGCATTTTGTAATGCTCTCTATCTCTTATTTGGTCATAAATTCTTCTGCTCTCCAGAAATCTGACAAGTAAACTATTCTTTGCTCTCCTATTTTGCTTATAATCAGCCTTTTTATCTAAATTGTATACCAATTTGGGCTTTATTTTGGTATATGGTGTAAGATTTTGGTCTATGTCTAGTTTCTACCATACTCTTTTCCAGTTTTCCCAGCAGTTTTTGTTAAATAGTGAGTTCTTATCCCAGAAGCTGAGGTCTTTGAGTTTATCAAACAATGGATTACTATAGTCATCGACTACTGTGTCTTGAGTACCTAACCTATAACACTGATCCTCCACTCTATTTCTTAGCCAGTAACAAGTGATTTTGATATTTGTTGCTTTATAATACAATTTAAGATCTGGTATGACTAGACTACCTTCCATAGCATTTCTTTTCATTAGTTCCCTTGATATTCTGAACCTTTTGTTCTTTCAGATGAATCTTATTATTTTTTCTAGCTCTATAAAATAATTTTTGGTAGGTTGATTGATATGGCACTGAATAAATAAATTAATTTAGGTAGAATTGTCATTTTTGTTATATCAGCTCAACCTACTCATGAGCAACTGCTGTTTTTTTCCAATTATTTAGATCTGATTTTATGTAAAAACTGTTTTGTATTTGTCTTCATATAGTTTCCGGGTTTGTTTTGGCAGGTAGACTACTAAATATTTTAAAATGTCTACAGTAACTTTAAATGGAATTTCTCTATCTCTTGCTGCTGGGCTTCATTGGTAATATATAGAAATGCTTATGATTTATGTGGGTTTATTTTATGTCCTTCAACTTTGCTAAAGCTGTTTATTATTTCAAGTAGTTTTTTTACAGGATTCTTTAGAATTCTCTAAGTATATCATGATATCATTGGCAAAAAGTGATAGCTTTGCTTCTTCTTTCCCTGTTCTAATACTCTCAATTTCTTTTTCTTCTTTTGTTGCTAAAGCTGTTTCTGGCACCATATTGAACAACAGTGGTGATAATGGACATCCTTGTTTCACCCCTGATCTTATTGGAAATTCTTCTAACTTATCCCCGTTGTCTATAATGCTTGCTAAAGGTTTTAGGTAGATGTCACTTACCATTTTAAGGAAGACTCCATTTATTCCTATGCTCTCTAGTGTTTTTAATAGGAATGGGTGTTGAATTTTGTCAAAATGATCAATTATGCCGATAGTTTTCCTAATATTGAACCAGCTCTGCATTCCTTGTATAAATCCTGCCTTGTCATAGCTTTCTAAATCTCTGCTGAAGTGAAATAAGCATCAGGCACTATTCCACATAAGAGGAATGGAATTCAAATCTTCTTCTTCAATTGGAAATTTGGGTAATGAAGGATTGATTGTACCTGAGATACAGTTTTGGTGGCTTCACCATTGGGTGATGATGATCTGTTGAGAGCACTACAAAAAATGTTTAGCCCATCTGTCCAGGAACATGTCCCTACCACTGAACAGTGTGGCTCCTTTAGCCCTGAAGAGTTGAGATGTACCATAGGTCTTTTGCCTTCAGGGTATCATAAAGGCACTTTGGATTGTTACTATCAGTGTAAAACCGAATTCCATCTGTCTTCTTACTTAGCCAAGGGTCTTGTATGTCTCTAAACTTTGCTTGCACTTTAAATTTAATGAAGTTAAATTCTGCTTTCTTAGAGATTGATGAACTATCCTGCTGGTAAATGCTGTGGAGTTCTTGTTTATTCATTTTGTAACTTCTGAGTTTCCCCATCATTTTCATCAAACTAATCCTGATGTTTATGAGTGTTCTGGCCCAGATGAGTAAATACAGTGCTGCATACCAAATCTCTGAAAGTTGTCTGCTCCTTTTTCACTCCACTGTTGCCAATATGTTGGCTCAGCTTTCCCTCCAAGTCAGCAACAAATTGTTCATGCTCTAATTTGTTGATCTTGAGTCTTCTGATAATCAAATGTGAATGTTTAGCTTAGAGAGAATGTCTATGATCAGTTTAGCACTCTGCACCACACATCACCTTTATCACTCTCACATTCTGACTGCTTCTTCTTACACTGCCATCATATATTAAATGTCAATGTTTGAAGCAAGGGTGTATCCGTGAAGGTTTGTTACATTTAGGTGAATGGAAGGCAGTGTTGGTGATGAGAAAGCCATAAGACACACCAGTCTTCAGTAGTAAGTGACCATTGCTGTTTCTTTTTTTTTCTTTTTTCTTTTTTTACTTTATTCTCCCCAAGGACTACCTACCATGTCTAATAGTCTATGCTTCCTCTGTTGTCATCCAGAATTATAAACTTGTCTTCTTTTGGCATATTGATGATGAGGGTCTCCAGGTCTTCATAATTTATTTTTCTTTGAAATCATTCATTTTCATCATGATGGGAGCATATGCACTCATGATAGTGGCTTGGCATTTTCCTATAAATGGCAAGCACATTGTCATGAGCCTACTGTTCATTCCTTTTGGGAGGCATACAAGCTTGTTGGCTGGATTAGATTTGATTGCAAAACCTATGCCAGCTTCACAGCACTCCTCATCACAGCATCCACTGCAGAAAAAAATGTGTATCCAGCCTGGACTTCAGTAAACTGCCTCCCTGTGCCAGCTTTTTTTCACTCAGGGCTGCTATTTGGATGTGATACCAGCTGAGTTGTCTAGCAACGAGAGTTGCTTGTCTTTCAGATCTACTGGATTTCATGTTGTCCATAAACCTATGCACATTTCGTGTAGCAATGATGAGCATAAACTCCCCCCTAACTCATCAATGGGTCTGAGGTCTATAGGTTACATTCAACTTGGTTTATCCTCTCTACAGAGATTGTTTTAGCAGGATGTGGCCGCTGTGCCTGTTATAGCTTCCTGGAGCTACAGGTGAGAGTGTTGGTTGGCAAATGGGCCTCAAAGGTGTATGAGCAGCCCTGAAAAAGGTTTTGGCAGCTCTCACAGCAGAAGCACTAGTCCTCCCTCAATGCCCTATATTCCCTGAGTGTAGTCTATTGAATATAATGTCAAACTTTTTTGATACATTGTTTAGTTTTGTGGATTTTTCCACCTTTATCCTTTCTTTGTAGTTTATTTACAAGAGATGGCTCTCTATGAGAAGGTGACTAGAGAAATAGCAATAGTAAATATAGGTGATGTAGCATATGTCAATACAAATTTGTTTCTTTTTTAATTTCTATAGGGACTCATTATTGTCTACAAGATAAGTATAAATTCCACTATTTGTCTTATAAATCTCCTTCCAATCTGACCCAGAGCTTTCAGTTTCATTATATATTACTCACCTTCCCATAATTTAAGGTCTGTGCAAACTGTCCTTCTCTCATTCATAGTACTCCATGGCATACTTCGGCACTTGCTATTCCCCATGTCTGTAATACAATCACCTCTGGCTCACAAAAACTTGCTTTTCCATCAAAACACAGCTCCCAAACTAGCTTTATATGATTTTCTTCTTATTCTCCCCAACTGCTAGAGCTCTCAATCATAAACATGCCTTCTATTTAACTATCTTTGATTCATTTCACATTTATTCTATGCACACTTCTATGTGTATATCTTCCCTAATAGAACATAAACGTTTTGAGTTTGAAGAGTGTATCACTTTTTCTGTTTTTATACTTTTTACCTAGTCATTTGCTTAACACATAGCTGCTGCTTATAACTAGTAAGATCAATCTCCAATTTTGTTAGGATTTGTTACTGATATATAGTGACAGTGTTCATGTTTCTATTCCATTTCATGCACACTTATGGTTTACTCTCTTGAGTAGTCAAAGCCATTTGCATTGAAACATTTCTAGTTAGTAGGGTATTGGTATTTCAGATTTATTCTAATGTATATTGCCTTTTGTCATACAAGAAGATGAAAGAGTGACAGAAAGCCTGTCCATATACATAGATACTATTTCCTTTCTCCTTGATAAGGCAATGCTTAATGTGTCTGAGCTAGAGAAGTCCAAGCTATTTCTAAGTATTGTCTTTGTTCAATTTGCTCTGTTGTATCACTGTTTAGGGTCTGTTTTATATATTTGTGAAATATGAATAAGTCATAAGTGTAGAACTAAGATGAAAAGTAGTATAAATGTTAGAGTGTTTTGGAGCACTATGATTCAACATGAATTAATACCTCAATAATTATCCAATCATAATGATTTGAACTCCTGATTCAAGTTCAAAGCCTTGTTCTTTATTTTTCCTCAAATTTTTTCACTTAGAGAATCTGTGACATTTTGATTTCCTTGGAGAAAGTTTAGAAAGTTTCCATGAGATCTATTCAATGTGTTTTTCAGTGGAGCCATATGATATATCACCCAAATAAATCAAAGAATTAATACTGTTCTATTGTCACTTCTTCTTTGGCCTAGAAGCCATACAATACTCAGGACAATTCAGGAGAGAAGATAATGGGTTGAGGGTTTGGCAGAATCACACTAGACTTAGGCTCTTATTCTGAAAGATGACTCATCTTACATCAGTTGCTCTTAGCATTATAGTGTTAGTAGTTTTCAATAAAGAATAGTTTTTATGTACATATCAGAAGCTCTCATGAGCTCATTGTATTTGGGTGTTCTATATGTGCAATTTATGTGTGCAATTTATGAATGAGCCATGAACGTAGAATTGATTTGAAATATAATGTAAATGATATAATGCTTTGCAACAGCTGGCTCATTAATGAGTTCCTTTTTATACTCCTGGAATTTTCTGGTGCATCATTTTTTGTCCAGAAAAGATGTATTCCAGAACAAGTCTATTGCTTTATTTTAAGTATTTATAAATTGAATAGTGTAAGGTATGAATGCTTTGTGTAGGTTGCATAAACTCCAAATTTACCTATATTTGGAGAGATTATACACATTTTTATCTTTTGGTCAAAGGTGTATTGTACCTTATTTAAGAGAGATACAATCAAACTTGCACTTTCAAGAAAGCTGGTATAGTATTTTGCTAGTAATTCATGCATAACTATGAAGCATTTAACACAATTATTATGAATCTGATATAGGTTCACCTCTTTTTCACAATACATAGGGTTTTTTTTATCACCTTGCTTGACATAACCCATCCATCATTTATTATGTTAATGATAATAATAATGAGTTAACATTTATATAGCGGCTTTTATGTACCAGGCACTGTACTAAGTACTTCACAATTATTATCTCATTTGATCCTCACAAAAATCCTGAAAGATAGGCACTCTTATTATCCCCATTTTACAGATGAGGAAACTGAGAATAAGTGACTTATGTAGGGCCATGTAGTTAGTAAGTGTCTGAGGCTGGATTTAGGCTCATGTGTCCTTGACTCCAGGCCCAGTGCTCCATCCACTGTACCATATAACTTCCAAAAGTCACTGATAATCTTCAAATGAAAGCTGGGTCAAGTTTTGAGAATATAAAGAAGCACAAGAAGTAATTCATGCCTTTTAGAGAAGCTTAGAATCATATCAAAGCAGTTCTTCTCAAAAGAAAATATGAATTATTAAACAAAGCAATCTAGGAGGGGCACAGAATGAATATTTGATATATTCAGTCAATCATTAAGCACTTGCCAGGCACTGTGCTAAATTTTGGATAGAAAAAGAAAAAAAAATGTTTCAGCCCTTAAGGAACTTACATCCTAATGGAGGAAACAACATATATAGATTGGTATATACAAAATAAATGCAGAGTAGATAAAAAGTGGCTTTAGAGTAGGGTATTAGCAGTTGGGAAATTAGGAAAAATCTCCTAGATGTGATGGAGCTTGAGGTGAATCTAAAAGGAAGCCAAGGATTCTACAAATAAGACATGAAGACAAAGAGTTTTTCAAGCATGTGAGCCGGCCAATACAAAGGCATGGAGATAGGAGATGAGTGCTGTGTTGTGTGTGAATAATAGCAAGAATGCTAGTATGACTGAAGTTTGTGGAAGTAGTATGAAGTAGTCATTTCAGTTATGTCCTATTCTTCATGACTACTTGTTGGCAGAAATACTGGAGTGGCTTGCCATTTCTTTCTCCAGGTTCCACAATAAACCTTTTCCTGATCCTTTATTTGCTAGTGTCTTCTCTTCTTAATTTAATTGTGTTTAATTTGCATTTGTTCTCTTCTCTTGATATTTATTCTGTAAATTGTTATGTAGACATATGCTGTTTCCCTCAATATAAAGTAAGCTCTTTAAAAGTAGAGATTGCTTCATTTTTTCTTTGAATTTACAATAACTGGTACATTTCCTAGTACATCATAGATGCTTAATAAATACTTTTTGATTGATTGATTAAAAGGTAGGTCATAATCAAGTTCTTGAGGGATTTAAATACAAAAGAGAAGAGTTTGCATTTTAACATATGTACAGTTAGGAGCCACTAGACCATCTTTCAACTGAGTGCAATAAGCATTTTTAAAGTTCTTTCTCTGTGCTAGGCACTGCACTAAGTACCTAAGGTAGAAAATATAATAGTCAATATATTTGTTGAGGGGTGAAGCCAAGATGGCCAAGAAAAGCCAGGAAGTTACCTGAGTTCTCCCTCAAATAAAAGTTGAATTAAGCTTCTAAACAGATTCTGGGGCAACACAACCTACAAAAAGATGGAGCAAAATAATTTTCCAGCTTAGGATAACTTTCAGGGACTTCAGTAAAGGTTTGTCTCCCTTGGATAGAAAAGGAGCACAACCCAGCACAGTTGGTGTCTGTGCAATCCAGTGAAAGAAAATGAAGTAATACCAATACTAAATTTATATCCACCAAGTGGTATAGCACCCAAATTCTTAGAGGAGAAGTTAAGTGAGCTACAGAAATATATGTGTGTGTGTGTGTGCATGTATGTATGTACACATATATACACATACACACATACATATATATATACATATATATATATGTATATCTTAAGATAGATAAATATAATACAGAAATAGACAGCAAAACTATGCTAGTGGGGAACTTCAGTCTCCCCTCTCAGAACTAGACAAATCTAACCACAAAATGAAAAACAAAAAAATTTAAAGAGGTGAATAAAATTTTAGAAAAGTTAAATATGACAGACCTCTGGAGAAAACTGAATGGGAATAGAAGAGAATGTGCCTTTTTATCAGTGATACATGACACATACACAAAAATTGACCATGTATTAGGATATAAAAACCTCACAATCAAATGCAGAAAGGCAGAAATTTTAAAAGCACCCTTGATGCTATAAAAATATGTGTAAGAAAGGATCATGGAAATATAGATTAAAATTAATTAGAAACTAAATAATATAATCCTAAACAATGAGTGCGTCAAACCACAAATCATAGAAACAATCAGTAATTTCATCAGAGAGAATGAAAGTAATGTGACAACATGCCAAAATTTATGAGATATAGCTAACACAGTTCTTAGGAGAAGTTTTATATCTCTAAATGCTTCTATGAATAAAAAAGAGAAAAGGGAGATTAGTGAGTTGGGAATGCAACTAAAAAGCTAGAAAAAGAACAAATTAAAAATCTAATTAATAATTCTGAATATTAAAGGAGAGAGTAATAAAATTGAAAGTAAGAAAACTATTGAACTAATAAAACTAAGAGTTGGTTTTATGGGAAAAAACAATAAAATAGATAAATATTTGGTTGATTTCATTTTAAAAAAAGAAGGAAGAAAACCAAATATCCAGTATCAAAAATGAAAAGGTGAATTCACCACCAAATGAAGAGGAAATTAAAGCAATAATTAAGAGCTTTTTTGCCCAGCAATATGCCAATAAATCTGATAATGTAAGTGAAATGGATGCATATTTACAAAAAAAAAATAAAATGGCAGATTAACAAAGAGGAAATAAAACACTGAAATAACTCTACTTTAGAAGAAGAAATTGAACAAGCCATCAATGAACTCCCTAAGAATGCCAGAGCCAGATGGATTTTCAAGTGAATTCTACCAAATCTTTAAAGCACAATTATTCCAATACTATATAAACTATTGTAAAAAATAGTCAAAGGAACCCTACCAAATTCTTTTTATGATTATAGTATTGGTACCTAAGCCAAGAAGAACCAGAACATAGAAAGAAAATTATAGACCAATTTCCCTAATGAATATTGATGCAAAAATTTTAAATAAAATATTATTAAAGAGACTACAGCAATTTATCAGCAGGATAATACACTGTGCCTGGGTGGGATTTATACCAGGAATGGGGCTGGTTCAATATTAGGAAAACTATCAGCATAATTGAACATATCAATAATAATATTAGCAGAAATCATATTACCATCTTGATAGATGCAGAAAAAGCTTTTTACAAAATATATCACCCATTCCTATTAAAAACACTAGAGAATGTAGGAATAAATAGAGTTTTTGTTAAAATGATAAGTAGTATCAATTTAAAACCATTAGCAAGCATTATATGTCACAATGATAAGCTAGAAGCTTTCCCAATAAGATCAGGGGTGAGAGAAGGATGCCCATTATTACCGCTATTATTTAATACTGTACCAGAAATGTTAGCTTTCATGCAAGACAAGAAAATAAACTGAAGGAATTAAAATAGGCGACAAAGAAATAAAATTATCATTCTTTGTACGTGATATGATGGTATAATTAGAGACTTCTACAGAACCAACCATAAAACTACTTGAAATAACAACTTTAGTAAAGTTGCAGAGCATAAAATAAACCCACATAAATCATCAGCATTTCTAATATATTACCAATAAATCCCAGCAGCAAGAGATATAAAGAGACACACCATTTAAAATAGTTGTAGACAATATAATATATTTGGGATACTATCTGTCAAAACAAACCCAGGAACTATATGAATACACCTTTCACACAAATACAGTCAGATCTGAATAATTGGAAAAGTATCAGTTGCTCATTGAAAGGCTGAGCTAAATGATAATTCCACCTAAATTAATTTACTTATTCAGTGCCATACCAATCAAACTACCAAAAATATTTTATAGAGCTCAAAAAATAATAAAATTTATCTTGAAGAAGAAAATGTTTAGACTATCAGGGCAATTAATGAAGAAAAATGCAAAGGAAGATGGTGTAGCTGTACCAGATCTAAAACTATATTATAAAGCAGAAAACCTCAAAACTATTTGGTATTGTCTAAGACATAAAGTAGTGAATCAGTGGAATAAGATAAGTACACAAGACATAGTAATACATGACTATAGCAATCTACTGTTTGATATATCCAAAGACTCCAGATTCTCAGATAAGAACTCACTGTTTGACAAAAACTGTTGGGAAAACTGAAAAACAATATGGCAGAAACTAGGCATAGACCAACATCTCGTGCTATACATCAACATAAGGTCAAAATGAGTACTTGATTTAGATATAAAGGGTAGTACTATAAGCATATTAGGAGAGCAAGGAACAATTTACCTGTCAGATCTATAGAAAAGGGAAGAATTTATGAGCAAACAAGAGATAGAGAACATTATGAAATGCAAAATGGATAATTTTGATTACATCAAATTAAAAAGGTTTTGTACAAACAAAGCCAATACAACCAAGATTAGAAAAAAAAAACATAAAGCTGGGAAACAATTTTTATAGCCAGTGTTTCTGATTAGGCCTCATTTCTCAAATATATAGAAAACTGAGTCAAATTTATAAGTATACAAGTCATTCCCCAATTGATAAATGGTCAAAAGATATGAACAGGCAGTTTTTCCAATGAATAAATTAAAGCTATCTATTGTCATGTGAAAAAATGCTCTAAATCACTATTGATTAGGGAAATACAAATTGAAAAAAAAACCTCTTAAGTAATACCTCATACCTATCAGATTGGCTAATATGACTGAAAAGGAGAATGATAAATGTTGGGAAAGATGTGGAAAAATTACAACACTAGTGCCTTATTGCTGGTGTTGTGAACTGATCCAATCATTCTGGAGAGCAATTTGGAACTTTCCCCAAAGGGCAAGAAAACATACCCTTTGATGCAGCAATACCAGTAGTAGGTCTGTATCTCAAAGAGATCATAAAAAAAGGTAAAAGGATCCACATGTACAAAAATATTTATAGCAGCTCTTTTTGTAGCAGCAAAGAATTGGAAATTTAGGGGATGCCCATCAATTGAGGAATGGCTGAATAAGTTGTGGTATATGAATGCAATGGAATACTATTGTTCTATAAGACATGATGAACAGGTGGATTTCAGAAAACCTAGAAAAACTTACATGAATTGATGGTAAGTGAAGCAAGCAGAACCAGGAGAACATTGTACATAATAATAGTAACACTATGTGATGATCAACTATGATAAACTTGACTTTTCTCAGCAACAAAACAATCTAAGATAATTCCAAAAAACTCATGATGGAAAATGTTATCCACATCCAGAGAAAGAACTATTGCATATTGAAGCATACTGTTTTCACTTTTTTTCTTTCTTGTGGTCTTTCCCTTTTTTCTGATTATTCTTTCACAGCATGCCCAATATGGAAATATCTTTAATTTTATTGTACATGTATAACCTATATCAGATTGCTTGCTGTCTTGGAGAAGGGTGTGGGGAGGGAGGGAGGAAGAGAGAAAAATTTGGAAATCAAAATCTTATAGAAGTGAATGCTGAAAACTAAACAGAAAATCAATAATAAAAGAAAGGAAATATAGCAGTCCTTGCCTTTAAGGAGCTATATTATAATGATGGTGATCACCTTTAATCTTTCTGTAGCAGGTGGAACAAATCTTTATGTATCAGATATGGTTATTTGATCTAGGATCTAGTTAGATAGATAAGTGTCCACCTAAAAAATAGTCTGTGAATTTTGTCTGTGAAAATAGATTAGAGCTGAAACTGTCCATCCATAGTATCTATAAACTGACTTCAAATATTAACTGGACACTACAGAATTTTAACAACTTATTGTGTCAACAGGTAGCAACACTTTTTTCTTTCTAGTCATAACATATTTTATAATCACTTAAGTAGTAACATTTCTATGGCATGGGGAAACATAGTCCAATGGAAAACCCACAGGTCTTGCAGTGGAGAGAAAAGGTTCTAATCCTGGTTCTGATCCTTAATACCCATGTGATATTGGACAAGTTGCTTTTCTGAGTCTTAGTTCCCTTTCTAACACAGGAAGATAATATTAAAAAAATTATGCAGAGAAGTTGAGAGTA
The DNA here is from genome assembly GCF_003287225.1 of Phascolarctos cinereus. Taxonomy (NCBI): domain Eukaryota; kingdom Metazoa; phylum Chordata; class Mammalia; order Diprotodontia; family Phascolarctidae; genus Phascolarctos; species Phascolarctos cinereus. The sequence goes on from NW_027555625.1 coordinate 187,448,487, forward strand.
AAGTGTTGAGTGGATTGCTATTAGTGAGACATTATGCTGTCCACTGAAAATAAAATAATGTCATTTTAAATTTTAGAACATTTTTTTCAAATTATTCTCAAAATACTTACTCATAGTATTTTACTTTATCTTATAAGAATCCCTATGAGGCAGGCAGGACACAAATGATAACTATTGCCGCATTAAAGATGTAAAAGTGAAGGCAGAGAATGACTTGCCACAATGCTGTAACTAGGGCACCAAAATTTAAAGGGTACCAACAAAACTTATACTCTTTAGCTGTATAGCTAAGCTTAGCATTCAGGAAACAAGAATAATTAGTTAAAATAGGAAATTTTCTCCCCAGATTTGGCCGTGACCTATTCCCCCTCTTTTATCCCCCACCGTGGAAGCAATGCTTTAGAAGTATTCTGAGTTCTCCTTCTACAGAGGTCAGTAACCTGAGGTCTGTTATTCATTTTTTTATTTCAAATATTTACCATGGAATTTGTTTGACCCACTAAGAGCCTAACCTTATCTTAGATCTGGCGTTTGTTTCTTGGCCTTTGTGTTTAATTTAAATTTTCCAAATAAAGTGCATGAGGAATTAACTATTCCCACCTTCCCCTTCTAACACCACTCACAATACAGCAGTGTCTCGAGGTCTCCCTTCATTACCCCAATTAAATTAGTCTTATTAGTTTGTTCACAGACAAATTACTCATTACAGTCTAGACTTTACAAGCTGGCTATTAGAATACAAGACTGAAATCCAGATATCTAAACTCTAAAACCACAGCTCATTACATTAAACCGTGTTTCTGTGTCTAATTATTCTGATTTTGACTATTAGCAGCAAGGATCAATGAAATGGAAGTAGAGCTGTTTTGCTTTAAATTATCTTTACTAATTGTAATATATTGTTTATTTTCAAGCTCCTATTATGCTATGATCACCATTCCTCTGGGAGTAATCTCAAAATTTAATTTTAAAAGAGTCAGTTTCTGTCACTATGATTCCTAAGAGACAGATCATTAAGAAACAAAACAAAACAAAACAAGAAAACCCTATAACGTAAAAATTTCTGTATTATTTTTAGCTAAAATATTGATGTAATTTGAGCAATGTGCATATCACAATTATATTTTGGTTTCTATTGTCACTATTTCCTCAGTGCCAAATAAGAAACATTTCTCTAAATTTCTACCATGTGGTTCCTTAAGGACCAAAGAGTTTAATCCTTGGGACAAAAAAGGGTAGACCTCTATTTCTTTGTAAGCTTAGTCCCTTAAGATAAGACTGCAAACCTGCATTTTGACAATTCATAATACATTTTCAGACCATAGAATCCATAGAAACTTAAAGTTAGATCCACTATGATGTCCTTGACAAGTGATCATCCAGCCTCTTCTTCAATACCTCTACTGCGAAGAAGTCCCAAGTCACAAGGTGACTTGGTCTACTCAGTTGTAGATTGGAAGTTCTTTATTACAGAAAGAAAGCTTCCTATCCACAAATTCTAGTCATTGGGCCACCTTCACTGTTCAGAAGAAAATTCAAGTCTTGTGATTCCAAGTACAGAACTGACACTGTATAATTCTTTATATCCTACAAAATATCTTAACATTTATAACAATATTTGGTAGGTATGGAGCTAGCTAGATAAATACATAAATGATAGAGAGCTAGATGGACAGACAGATAGATGATAGATGTAGCAAGATGGTAGAGAGAAAGAAAGATGATCGAGATAGATATAGAAAGACAGATGAAGGTAGATAGATGATAGTTGATGAATTTATAGATGATAGATAAATAAATAGGTGGATATTTATTAAGTGTTTATAATGTTACAGCTGGATGGTGCAACAGATAGAGGCTTGGACTTGCATTTGGGAAGAAATGGTTCAAATCCAGCCTCAGATATTTACTAACTATATGACCTTAGGCAAGTCACTTTACCTCCATCTGCATTAGTTTTTTCAACTATAAAATGGAGATAATAATAGCATTCCCAGGATTGCTGTGAGGATAAAATGAGAAAATGTTGTAAAATGCTATAGATATAGATATATAGATATGCACATACAATATACACACATAGATATATGTATATGCTATCACATAAATGTCCAGATCCTCTAACTCCAGAATAAATATTCATCCTACTCTATCATGTAGTCTTTCCCCATCAGAGAAGGCTTCACTCAGTTATAAGAATCTGCCCGGGAACCTAAAGCATTTACATGTTGTGACAAAAGAGGAAGAGCATCACAAAGGTGGGAAGAGTGTAAGAAGAGGTTTACATATCCGAAGGGGCATGTTATGTCCTGAAGATAGTAAAGAGGCTGATCTAAACATGGGGGGACGGTGCATGTTGGAGAAGAATGGGAAAATGAGGCTTGTTATATAGAGAAGGAAATGGGAATATAGAAAATGAATGGGAAGAGGAAGAATTTTTCCACAACCATCTCAACTCCAAGTGTCTCTAGTACAGCCAGATCTGAGGAAAGGTAATGACAATTGTTGCCATTCAATATATACTGTTCTGTTTATTGACCTTGTTTTGCACATTTTCCTGTATCTCCACATTAGGAAGGAGTTTAAGTTAAATCCTTTTCCATGTTGTTTACTGACATTGATCAACTCTACTGGACTAACAGAGACAACTATTTTCTCTTCCATAAGGACATTGGTTGATCACAGTTAACCTAATATAGTGATTTGTACATAGCAGATGATTAATAGATATTTATTGAAGAGATATTGTGTCCAAAAAATTGTGATAGTCCCACTGCCATTTGCCCTAATTAGAATTATCTAGAGTATGTTCAGTTTGAGACACTACATTTTGGAAAAGAGGACAAGTCTGAGAATATTCAGATTAGAGCAACTGAGATGAAGAGTGGACTTGATTCTCAATATACTTGTCCAGCACTAACCTCTCTGGTGACCTCTACTCTCACATCTCCAACTTCCTATTAGACATCTCTAACTGGATGTCTCATAGACATCCTAAACTCAACAAATCTAAAACTAAACCCATTATCTTTCCCTAAAAACCCTCCACCTCCCAAACTCTCCTATTACTATCAGGGGCACCACCATCCTCCTAGCCTCCCACCCCAGGCTCCCAATCTAGGTGTCAATCTCAAATTTTTCCTTTCACCCTTCATATCCAATTTATTGCAAAGAACTGATGATTTCACCTTTGTAACATCTCTTGAATATACCTCTTTCTCTTTTATGATGATGTCCCCACCTTGGTGCAGGAACTTATTACCTCAAACTTAGACTATTGCAATTGCCTGCTAATTGGTTTTCCTGCCACAAGTCTCTCCTCACTCTAGTTCATTCTTCATTCAGCAGCCAAAATGATTCTTCCAAAGTGTAGGCCAGATCATGTCATTCTCCCTGCCTTACCACACACACACACATGCACATGTGCAAACACAATCATATACACTTAGTGAACTTCAGTGGCTCATTATCATTTCTAGGATCAAATATGAAATCTATTTAACATTAAAGCCCTTAATAATCTACTACCCCAACTTTTCCAATCCCTTTATATCTTATACCCCTGCATATACTCTTCATTCCAATGACACTGAACTCTTTGCTGCTCCTCAAACAAGAAATTTCTTCTCTGAGCTCTGGGCATTTTCATTGGCTGTCCCCCATACCTGGAATACTCTCCTTTCTCATCTTTATTTCTTGGATTTCCTGGCTTCCATAAAGTCTAAGCAAAAATCCCATCTTCTATAGGAAGGCATTCACAACCTCTCTTAATTCCAGTGCCTTCCCTCATCAATTATTTCCATTTATCTCATATATAGCTTTTCTGTACATAATAATTTATGTTATTTCCCCATTAGATTATAATCCCTTCAATAGCAGGAACTGGCTTTTGCCTTTATTTCTATCCCTAGGACTTAGCACAGTGCCTGGAATATAGTAGGAACTTAATGAATGCTTAGTGATTGATTGGACATTGTGCTATATGACACTTCATTTAAATAACTGAGAAATGTTAGCTTAGAGAAGAGTTGGGTCCAATATGGTAGCTGTCTTCAAGATTTTGAAGAGCAGTCTTGTAGGAGAGGGACCAGAATATTCTGCTTTGCCACAGAGGGCAGACATAGAAATAATAGAAAGAGATTTTAAAGGGAGAATTTTTACTTTGTGTAAAGTGAAAACAACAATAGCAACCTCCTTAACAGAGCTATCCAAAAGTAGAATAGGCTGTGTCAAGAGTTGTTGTTTCCTCCTCATTACAGGTCTTCAAGTGTAGAATGTAATGTACAAGTATTGGATTGACTAGATAATCCACTGAGATCTCTCCTGGAATCTGAGATTCTGTGAAATTCAAGGGAATTTCTGACTCACAATCCTAATAAGTGAATGAAAAAGTATGTATTAAACACTTATGGGCCAAATTGTACTGCACTAAGAAAGCACTGCTGATACACAGAGAAGGCAGTCAGCCAATAAGCATTTGTTAAGCACTTACCATGTGCCAGAAACTGTGCTAAGCACTGGGGATACAAAGAAAGACAAAAGACAATCCTTGTTCTCCTGGAACTCATGATCTAATAGGAAAGAATATATGCAAATAGCTTTGTGCATGCAAGATAAATGTATTGTTAAGTAGGAGTTGATTTCAAAGGGAAGGTATTAGGAGATTGGAAGTGAGATGGAAAAGGCCTCTTGTAGAAAATATGTCCTCAAGGAAATTACATTCTAATATGGGAAAACAGCATATAAGTTAAGTGGTTGCAGAATCAGAGTGAACAGTGATTATAATAATAAGGTAGCTGACTACTTAGCAGGTAGAACTGCCATGGTGCCACGGTATAGAGATGGCCAGGCTTGAAAGAAGGCACAATAAGGTAAGTTCTCACAAATCCAAGCCCAAGGTCATAGGGTCTCAAGGTGGAGTCTGGAACCAAGGTGGTAGCATGACTCAAAATTTCCCTCACAACTTCCCTGTTTGTTGGTGAGTATAAGTATTATTATGAAGGGGTGTGTTATGAGGTTAATTATGAAGTTCAGTAAAGTTAAGTGATTTTCCATGAGTTAAATAGCTAGAAGGTCTCTCAACTGGTACTAGAATCCAGGTATCTCAACTCTGAACTCAAAGCTTCCTTGGCTAATTAAGTATATATGGTACTAGAATGGACAAGATCAGAGAGGCAGTCTCACAAGAGGGTAAGGGCTAGAGTCCAGAGACAGGGAACCTGCATTACCAAGACCACATATGACCTTCTAGGTCCTCAAGTGTGACCTTTTGGATGAATCCAAACTTCACAGAACAAATCCCCTTAATAAAAGGCTTTATTCTGTAAAACTTGGACTCAGTCAAAAGGCTGGACCCAAGGATCTAGAAGGCCAGGTGTGGTCTCAAGACCTTAGGTTCCCCACCTCTGGCTGCTAGACATACGATGTTTTGCAAACAAATTCTGACCACCCTGAGTGGTAGCAGTGTAAAATTAGCCAAACAGCAGTCAAAACAACTGAGGAGCCTTTATTTGTGGACACCCCAGGCAACATTTTGTCATAGCTTTTTAAGGAGAGATCAGTAACATAGATTTCAGCAGAATTTCCACTTGTGAAACATGTGCTTGTGGATTGTAGGATCCAGATGGACATATGGTTCTCTTGCCTAGATGTGCTCTTCACAGAATAGTGTGAAGGAACATTTTGCCAGACAATATAGTAGAATAGAGTGGAGAAATTCTCCCTCCCCCCCATTTCTAATCCCATAGCTAAATTAAAGGATGTCTGTGGCTACTGCTTTATTTCCTTATTTTGCCCTTTAGCTAGGTTAATGCCTGACGTAAATTGGGAGTGAGAAGCCATTTTTCTCTATTCAGTTTTAAGTAAACCTTTATCCCAGTTGGTATTAATTTGCTTGCCTCTATTGGGCCATTAGTTAGATGAAGAGAACGATTAAGTTTTTAATTTTCCTGTGGGCTGTTCTGAAGGTATGACTCATGTGCTAATTAGATAAAACAAGGGGCTGCCTCCAGTGAGCTGGTGTGGAAATTGTTTCAAGACTATACACATCAGCCCTCAGATGGAATCCCTTACTGATGCAAATCTATCTTTGGATAGATTCAATCCACATGCAAAATGAAAAGCCTCAAAAATGGAGTTATAACAAGTAGACCAAGAGGGAAAAAATGTTCCTATAGTGAATAGTAAAGCACATGCTAAATTCGGCATTCCCAGAAGCAGTGTGGCACAGTGGATGAAGCACTGATTCCATAGTCAGAAGCCCCAGGTTCAAAATCCACCTCTCAACATTTATCATGCGTATGATCTTTAATGAGTAATTTAACTTCTCTGAGACTCATTTTCCCCATTGATAAAATAAAGCAGATGAGTTAAATGTCCTCTCAGGTCTCTTCTGGTTCTAATTCTATAATCTTACCCCTTCCCCACTTTTGGAGACTCATTCCTCTATTCTCTCAGTGCCCCTGTGATATTCTAAAGGGCCCTACTCACTCGAAGAAAGTGTTTGCATAAGGTAATTTAACAAATCAATAAGAATTAATCTTGTGCATTAATCATTAATCACCTGAAGAAAGGGAAATAAGCTGTTTGTGACAATGGTTACCCTTTACAAGAATAATTACATTTTATAAAAGGATGGCAAGGACAAGGTAATGCTTAATTCAATAAAATCACTAAAAGTAAGTTTTTTGTACTAGGGTTTGTGCCTGGGAAAGATATTTGGGACCAGAAGGTTTTCTCTGGATTGCTTAAATCATTCTCTTTTGCATATGTATCAGGTTAGGCTTACCAAACTATTTTTTATCTTTTTGTTTATTCATTTGTTTTTTTGTGGCAATTAATCAAGGTAGGCAGCCAAAGCATTGGCACAATGGGTAGAGTACTGGGCCTGGAGTCTGGAAAACTGGAGTACAAAATTGGTCTGAGACACTTCCTAGCTATGTGGCCTTAGGCAAGTCACTTAACTCTATTGCCAAAGTTTCCTCATCTGTAAAATGAATTGTAGAAGAAAATGGCAAACCACTCTAGTATCTTTACCAAGAAAACCCCAAATGGGGTCACAAAAAGTTAAACGTCACTTAAATGACCAAAAAATAACAAAATCAAGACTGGCTAGGCCAGAAGTGAGTGTGCATATTTTTCTGTACCATCCTAACCCTACCCCAACAGAGAGAATATGGTAGTCTAAACCATAAGCAAGACCTTTACCTCCAGGTGCCCAATTTTAGGAAGCAAAGTTAGTACTTTGGGAGCCCTTATTCATTAGGAATGAGGGATAGCTGATGCAGTCTAGCTTTTTGGATGTATGCTCAACTGTCTCAGCATCCAATAAAACAGCCTATTGTGTGCTGACTGCTAGACACATGATGTTTTAAAACAAATTCTGACCACCTGAGTGGTAGCAGTGGAGAATTAGCCAAACTAATGGTACTTAGCTAGTACTTCAAAAAACATTGAAATAAGTGAGCTTAGTATATAGCTAGTAAGAATAATTAAATTAGGAAACTAGTAGATGATACTTGCTCCCCCATCAGCAGTAACTCAAGTGAGTTTTTTCCTTACTAACTCCAGAACGATTTTGTTCCTAGAATTATTCTATGATCCCTATTCATTTGAGACAATTTTGCTGACACTAAAATTGTTAGTCATTACTCTAGTTCCATTGATCCTCCAATATCCATTTATGGACCCCCAATTACATTTTTACTACTACAGAAACCTAGAAGCTAAGGGGAATTCATTAGATTAAAAAAAAATGAAACAAAAAGCAAATGATACACACATATGAATAAATGTGAAAGAAAGAGAAAGAAAGAAGAAGAAAGGAAAAAAGGAAGAAAGGAGGGAAGGAAGGAAGGAAGGAAGGAAGGAAGGAAGGAAGGAAGGAAGGAAGGAAGGAAGGAAACCTAGTTCTTCTGCTCAAAGTCCTTACAGTCTAAGGTATTAATTTCTCAAATACAATAGGTACTCCTTCAGTATGATAGCAAAACAGCTTGATATGTACTTAGGTGAACAGGCTTCAAGCTGTAGTGGTGAGAGCACTGGACTTGGAATTAGAAACCTAGAACATGGAACCTGGAACTTAGAAAGTGGATTCAAATTCTGCCTTTGACTTTACTAGCTATATGACTCTGGGCAAGTCACTTCATGTCATTGGGCCTCAGTTTCCTTAGTAGGAAAATAAGAGAATTGAACTTACTGGCCTGTAAGTTCCATTCCAGCTCTAGATTTATGATCTATGATCTATGATGTCAGCTCTACCACCTGCTAGCTGTGTGACATTGATAATCTGGAAGGTGTAGGAGGATAAACAGATACAATGGAGAACTGGACAGTGGGTGTCCAGTCAGTGAATATTCTTTGGCTGCATCAGATCACATGGAGGCTTAGTCAGCCTCTGTCCAGAAATGTATGTTGTAAGGCCCTTTCCTTACTTACTCCAGAACATGTATAGTTGTTCTCTAATTCCATTTAAGAAGGGTACCTAGGGCAGTCATCTCATAATTTCTCACTCACTTGTATTCCTAGACTTCATCATGGTTTCCAGAGACTCATTCTGCAAGGTCATATCAACCCTGAAAATCATACGTCATATATGTCACTTTTGGTGACATTTGGTACCCCTCTCCCTCATTCTTATTGGAGACAGTATGGGAGTGCCCAGGGCAGTCATGTCATTATTTCCCAATGGCACTCCTCTGGTCTTCTTCATGGCCCCCTTTCCTTTGTCATGCCTTTCCTTCGTTTCCCTGCTCTTCCATTCACCTATGACTCTCTTTGCAGCTTCTTTTTATATGTTGTCTTCCTCTATTAGATCATTAGCTCTTTGAGAGTAGGCATTGTCTTTTGTTGTTCTTTTCATGCCCCGTACTTAACAGAGCTTCTGGCACATAGGAAGTGCTTAATATATGTTTATTGACTGACTGTTGCTTGTTGGTTTGGTGGGGGTTGACAAAAGGCTGTTTTATTGGATGCTGAGCCAGTTGAGCATATATCCAAAAAGCTAGAATGCATCAGCTATCCTTCACCCCTAATGAATAAGGCAAAAATTGCCATGAGCTTCCAGACAAGGGGAGTTTCTTCCCAAGTGGTTGAGGTGTGTTTCTTCTGTCTCTGTTGTGTTTGTTCTCTCCTAATCTAAGGTGACTGAGTACTGTGAACAAAATGGTCTATATATGACTTTGTGAGCTCTAAAAGTTCTTTTTTTTAGTCTATGCTACATTTATTCTTTTTTTAGGACTCTCTCTGTCTCTCTGTCTCTCTCTCTCTCTGTCTCTCTCTCTCTCTCTCTCTCTCTTTCTCTCTCTCTCTCTCTCTCTCTTTTACTTATTGTTAATTTGCAACATTCACTTCCACAAGATTTCAAGTTCCAAATTTTCTCCCCATCCCGTCCCTCCCCCCAACCCAAGACAGTGTCCATTCTGAATACCTCTTCCCCTAATCTACCCTCCATTCTATCTCCCCCCTCCCTTCTGATATCCCTTTCTCCTTCTAGTTTCCTGTAGGGCAGGATAGATTTCTATGCCCCATTGCCTACATATCTTATTTCCCAGTTGCATGTGAAAACAATTTTTAACACTTGTTTTTAAAACATTGGATTCCAAGTTTTCTCCCTTCCTCCCTCCCCACCCACCCTCATTGAGAAGGCAAGCAACTCTATACAGGTTATACATGTGTAGTCATGCAAAACACTTCCATAGTAGTCATGTTGTGAAAAGCTAACTGTATTTCCCTTCATCCTATCCTGCCCACCTGTTTATTCCGTCCTGTCTTTTGACCCTATCCCTCCTCAAAAGTGTTTGCTTCTGATTATTCCCTCCCCAATCTGCCCTCCCTTCTATCATCCCCCTGTTCTCTTATCCCCTTCCCCCCTATTTTCCTGTAGGGTAAGATAGATTTCCATACCCAATTGAGTATGTATATTATTCCCTCATTAAGCCAAATCCAAACAGAATAAGACTCACTCATTCCCTATCACCTTGCCCTGCTTCCTCTCCACTGTAAAAGTCTTTTCTTGTCTGTTTTATGTGAGATATGTGAGATATCCCTTTCTCCTTCTCCTAGTATAATCCTCTCTCACCTCTTAATTTTATTCTCCAGATACCACCCCTTCATCTCCAACTCATCCTGTGCTATCTACCTACCTACCTACCTATCTATCTATCTATCTATCTATCTATCTATCTATCTATCTATCCATATAATTTTTCCTTCCAACTACCCTAATACTAACAAAGGTCTCATGAATTACAAATATCTTTCCATGTAGGAATGTAAACACTTCAACCTTGATAAGTCCGCTATGACTTCTCTTCCTGTTTACTTCTTCATGATTCTCTAGAGTCTTGTATTTGAAAATTGAATTTTCTATTCAGCTCTGGTCTTTTCATCAAGAATGTTTGAAAGTCCTCTATTTCACTGAATTTCCATTTTTCCCCCAGAAGGATTACACTCAGTTTTGCTGGGTAGGTGATTCTTGGCTGTAATCTTATCTCCTTTGCTTCTGGAATATCATATTCCAAGCCCTCCAGTTTCCTTAATGTGAAAGCTGCTAAATTTTGTGTTAATTTTGTGTTATTCTGATTGTGTTTCCACAATACTTGAATTATTTCTTTCTAGCTGCTTGCAATATTTTCTCCTTGACCTGGGAACTCTGGAATTTGGCTACAATATAACTAGGAGTTTTCCTTTAAGGATCTCTTTCAGGAGGTGATCAGTAGATTGTTTCCATTTCTATTTTACTCTCTGGTTCTAGAATATCAGGGCAGTTTCCTTGATAATTTCTTGAAAGATAATGTCTAAGATCTTATTCTGATCATGGCTTTCAGGTAGTCCAATAATTTTTAAATTATCTCTCCTGGATCTATTTTCCAAGTCAGTTTTTTTTTTTTTTACCAATGAGATATTTCACATTGTCTTCTATTTTTTCATTCTTTTGGTTTTGTTTTACAATATTTTAATTTCTCATAAAGTCACTACCTTCCATTTCCTCCAGTCTAATTTTTAAGGAATTATTTTCTTCAGTGAGCTTTTGAACTTTCTTTTCCATTTGGCCAATTCTGCTTTTGAAGGCATTCTTCTCTTCATTGGCTTTTTAGATCTCTTTTGCCATTTGGGTTAGTCTGTTTTTAAGGTATTATTTTCTTCAGTTTTTTTTTGGGTCTCCATTAGCAAGCTACTGACCTGTTTTTCATGATTTTCTTGCATCACTCTCATTTCTCTTCCCGGTTTTTCCTTTGCTCCTTTTACTTGCTTCTTAAAATCTTTTTTGAGCTCTTCCATGGCCTGGGACTGATTCATATTGTTATTGGAGGCTTTGGATGTAGGAGCTTTGACTTTGTTGTCTTCTTTTGGTTGTATGTTTTGATTTTCTTTGTCACCAAAGAAAGATTCTGTGGTCTGGCTTTTTTGTGTATATTGCTCATGTTCCCAGCCAATTACTTGAGTTTTAAAGTCTTTGGTAAGGTAGGTGTCTGCCTCCAGTATGGAGAAATTACTGTCCCAAGCTTCAAGGATTTTGTGCGGCTGTTTTCAGAGATAATTCTACGGACCTGTAAATTTGGTTAAGGAATTCCTTCTCTAGTGGAATGATATGTCTATTGAGATAATAGAGTAGATGACATTTCTTATCTATTTAAAAATCCAGGAAGTTAAATATTTTCTTTTGTAAAAGTAAATAATCTTCACATAGAAAAAAGCAATACATGAAGAATAGCATGGAAAAGAAATATAAAAGGGGATATGTCCTTTACTGAAGGAAGTGGAAACACATGGACTTATTTGCATTGTGTGGGGAGCATCTGAGGCTCTAGTCAGTTTGACCTGGACTTTGCCATTTCCTAGCTAAATAGTGTTTTATATGATCATCATAGAAAGAACATTGATTGTAAAGTCAAAGGACCTGAGTTCAAATCCTTTTGGCATTTGCAATTTGGTTGACTTCAGGTAAGGCATTTAACTTTCCTTGTCCTCATTTTCTGCATCTGTGAAATAAGGGGGTTAGTCTAGATCGTTTCTTTGATCCCTCCCAACTCTACATGAATGATAATTTAAGTCTGATGGAGCTGAGATGTGTCAGACATGGCAGTTGTATTCCATTAAACAATAAAATATGTTGAGAAATCAGTTCAAGAATTACTTTTTGTAATTTAAAAAGTCTTATTTCAACATTCCCAAACATAATTGTATATTTGAAAACAAGAATAAAACCACATTAAAAAAAAGAACTCTATCTGTTCTTCTTGACTATCCATAGTGGAGTTAAAGGGGAGGCTAAAGTTAAAGTATGGCTTAGATTCTTAAAATCTAGCCACTGCTCAGATTCTTACAATCTAGCCACTAGCTCACAGGTGCTCCGATTCCTTAAGAGTCTGGCCAACATGGCAGATCTTTTATAAACCTTGTCTTTGACTGAAAGAAAGCTTGGACAGGACCCAAGTGTTGTGACCTCATCATTTTGGTGGTCTGTATGGGGAAACTGCCTAACCCCAAGTTCTTCTCCAGACAAGACTGGAAGGTATGTAAGCTAGCCCCCACCAACAACTCCCCCAGCTTCTTATTCTGTAGTTTGGGTTGCTCTCCAAGCACCAAGGCTTGGAGGTGCTTTCCAGGCAGACAGTTATGAGGCAGTCTCACACTGTGCCTGATGCTCTCAGGCTCCTGGTCCACTGGCTCGGTTCAAGGCTGTGGAGCTGGGTATACCATCTGCAGCATAGAGGAAAAGGGCAGACACTCTATCTGGAAGTGTATGTATGCCCAATTCTATCAATTTTCTCAGTACTAGGGAATCCAGGAAAACTGCAATTGCTTTTTCCCTGAGGCTTACTTATTCCCTTCCCTCTAGGCCCCTAAATCCTCCTTCATGGAAGTTACAGGGAAAAGTTAGAACAGATAAAAATATCTTGGCAGATTCTGGAGGTTTTGTGATTGATCATTAAGGAGTTTTGTAACATGTCCTTACAACCCTGGTCACTCCCTTCCCTTGAGTCAAGAGGGTATCTGTTTACACCTCTCATAGGAGAAGAGAGCTTCACCCTTTCCCCCTCACCTTTGAATTCACCCTCCCCCACCTGGGAAAGGAACAAGAGAGGAGGGGCAGCAGCTACAGCAAGGATTCCACTGGCAATGGCCTTGGGCCCTAGGGCAACCTTTGCCTGGAAGCATCATCCAGGTTCAGCATGTCATCCTGCTCAAGGTAAAGAAGCTGGCCTCTGAACTTGGGTAAGCATGCTCTTTTAAAGTTGTAGTTTTAACTGCTAATGATGGCATGTTTCTCTGTGTAAAGTAATTTGGAAATGCATTTAACAAAACTCAAGTCACCTAATTGGTAATGGGTTTGTTTCAAGTTTCAAATTGGTGAACTTTTTGTATCAGTTATGTCAAGTAATTTTTCATAATTTGGTTACCACTAAAATAATTTTGTTAAAAAGCTTGTTTGGGTTTTGATTTGCTGAGAATTTGAAAGTATATAGAAATAATCTTTAATGATTGGCTTTTTACACCAGGACAAATTTAAATTTGAGATGTGAATCCTGGAAAAGTTTTTCTTAAGTTGTGATTAGTGAAACTTACTGTTTGAGGTAAAAGCTTATAAGATTTTATTTTCAGTTGTCTTATGTAATAATACATCGATAAATCAATAATCTGCCATCTGAGAGAAATTCCACAAGCTATTCAAAGGATGTGATACTGGTGGGAAGGCAGCATTGGGAAAAGTTGAGAGGACAATTTTAGCCTCAGTCTAAGATGAGATCCTCCTGGCTCAGTTTCTCCATTATGTTCCTTTGAAAAGAAATATTACCCACCTGGCTATTCCTGAGTCTGGCTATGAAGTGGATTTGATACTGCATGGTTGGAAAACTGAATTATCTGGATCCAAACAGAGCTAAGTATGTTTTATCCTCTCACATTTGGGCCCTAAATCTAGTCCCTGCTTTATATCTGGACCCTGCAGTCTTTTCTGTCAGATTTGTGTCTTCCAGACTACAGGCCATTCACCTACAGTTGGTAGTAAACAGCTGGTACCAGCTAATGTCACCCCCATCATTCCCTGGATGCAGCTTGTGCTTGGTTCCAATCAACCTCCTCTTTGGGACCCCCTGGAGGCAGGGAAAGCTCTTCGTCCCTTGCCAGCAGGAAGCAGTTTCAGAAGTCAAGACCTTCACCCCTTACCTCAAAAGAATTTGGGTCCCTTTGTTTGAGGGAAGAATGATGAGGATGGGATCTAGACCCCAAAAATGAAAAACCCTGGACTTCCCCACACTGCCAAATCTCTGGTGTTTGCCTGAGGTTATAATCCCATCAACTGTACTTCCATTGTGGCTACACCCAATCTCCCAATTCTGTTACTCATAACCTAGCCTAGCAAGCCATAGTATTACCTCCTTATGACCCCAGGCCACTTCCCACCCTTAATCCTATCTAGGCTCCATTCTCCCTTGGCCATGTGGTCCACATCCCTGGAATTTTATTACCTCATGGTTTACTTGGCCACTTCTAGATCCCTCCCATAGTCTTTCTGTCCATCTTATCTCCATTAAGGTGCTTAGATTCTTAAAATCTAGCCACTGCTCAGATTCTTACAATCTAGTCAATAGCTCATTAACATTCAGACTCCTTAAGAGTCTGCCCAATATGAATGATGTTCTAATAAACCTTGTATTTGGTAGAAAAAAAAAGTTAAAGTATGTGTCATGTCAGCAGAATTTTACATTAATAAGTATTCACTTACTGAGAAGATTCTGACTATGGCCAAGACCAATTGATCTTTCCACTATCTGTCAGGAACATATGGAAAATACACATGGCCTAATCATTTGCCTCTCTCACTCAAAATCAGAGTGGAATTATGAAAAAGATATCTGTTGTTCTATTTTGGCAAATGTTGGTTGGTAAACGTTTCATCATCGGCATCATTTGTATTCAAGCCAATGTTTTCCTTCAAAGAAAAAGACAAGGAATAACATAACAGTTACTGTATTCACCAAAACAAGGACAATAATTATGATTGGACCAGATAATTTGAGGAAATCTTCTCTTATGGATATTTTTCTTTTGCTCCCTTGAAATTTCAAGTGCTTATAAAATCACACCTGTCCAGTTCATTAACTATTTATTCAGTTACCAGAAATGTGCATATGTGTGTACACATATACATATATATGCTTACATATACAGATAGCAAGAACAAGATGAGAGCAAGAAAAAGAGAGCATGAGCAAGAAAAGCTGTTTTTATGGCATAGACAAAAATTGACTTGAAAGGGGTTAAAAGTACTTTTAAAATGAGCATTGTATAAGTCACCAAACTCCTCACATTTTCAGTTTCACTTTAGCCTTGACTTAATAAATTCCAAGGTTCCACTTTTGTTCTTCAGCATTGACAGGCTCAGCTATACTCTTTTGACTATTCTCTTTCTCATTTAAATTTATTTAAATAAATATTTATTAAGTGTGTTCTATGTGTTATTTCAAGGTCTTGAGCTTAGAATGCCAGACTAGGAGTAAAAAGATCAGAGTTTCACTCCTAGTTTGTTAAATTACTGTATAGCCTTAGGTAAGACACTTAATAACTCTGGGTTTCAGTTCACCCAATCTGTGAAATGGGGAAAACAATTATACTTGGCATTACCTACCACAAAAGGTTCAAGCATGATAATAATATAAGCACTGTGTTTCTTCTACTATTTAATTTGGTTATGTTACTGCTTATTGAAAGTAGAAGAGAAGAAAATTCTTTGAAAATGGAATTATATATTCAAATGTTTCTGATTGTTGATTATTTTTATGCTTACAATAAAAATTCAGATTTTAAAACATAATTGTTGACAATACATAATGACAGTAATCATAGTTGTTGTTATGGGAATCAGGATCCTAAAATCCTGTCTGCAGTTTTAGTATCATAGTGGCAACTAATAGCAAATAATGTATTATTCAGTCATTTCAGTAATATCTGACTCTTTATTTTGGGGTTTTCTCAGCAAATATACCAGAAAAGTTTGCCATTTCTTTCCCCAGCTCATTTTACAGATGAGAAAACTGAGGCAAAGAGAGCTTAAGAGTTTTGTGCAAGGTCGCACAGCAAGTGAATGTCTGAGAAACAGATTTGAACTCAGGTCTTCTTCACTCCAAACTCAGTGCTCTATCCATTGCTTCACTTAGCTGCCCTAAATCAGTAATCCTTTTCTATTTCCTAAATTAGTTACAATTTTCAGTGTAAGCATTAAGCTTTGTTAAATTGAAAATAAACCTTATTCCATTTTGCTAAAGTTATTATAGTGTGAGCTTTAGAGAAATATGGTAATGTTTGAAAAAGGCCTTCTTGTTTCTAAATGTAGCTTGGTATAAGTTTTCAAAAACTATGTGTTTGACATTTGTTAGGTAATGAAATCAAAAGAGATATACAGAATGGTCTTTAGGGCTTTGAATTTGCATTTCAGGACAGTCTTTAAGCAGTGGCAAAGCTGCTGAGAGCATATTTAGATAAATGACTGAATTGTTGGGGAGAATTTAATTACATTTTTTTGGGATAGACAAGACAGGTATCTGTCCTTTATGGAGTTAATGACTAGGAGCATTTGACATTAGAATAATATTACTACATTTTTAAAAAATGTTGGTTGGAAAATTTGGCTATATTTACATAGATCTAAAAGAATAAGCTATTTTGAGCAAATTTTCATCCCTGCCAACCTCCATGAATCTCATCTCATTTAATGACCTAATCTGATTTGGCAGCTAGTAGGAGTAGTTGATAAAGTCCTGGTAGATTTAGCAAGACCTAAGCTCAAATACAACCTAGTCAGATACTTCTTAGCTATGTGACATTGGGCAAGGCACTTAACTGCTATCTCTCACTAAAAAGAATTTACTGAAAGACCTCTAACATACATATTACCACCTTTTGAGGAATTCATTTTAAATGACACTAAACATTTCCTTTCCATGGACAGAATTTTTTTTTCATGTTTTCCCCTGGTTCCCTTTCACCCTTGATCTTCTCAGCTATCAAAATGCCTTTTAGTAAGGGGGAGAGATTAAAGAAAAGTAAAGTGGCTTATTTTGTCTTGTCCAAGTCAGACAAATTTGTCTCTCTGGACTACCCCACTGTCCCAATCTCAACATGGGAAAGAAATTCTTTCTTTCATTGCCCCACCATGAAATGTTAAAACTATGAATCAATATTTTAAGAAGAAATTGTGAATTAAATTTTTCCTCTTTCACTTTGCCTGATTTCTTTGACAGTCTTCCCCTTTTTTTTAGAAATTCACGCATGCTTATTATCTTTCTTCCTTCATGGTTCTTAAAATAAGGTCAAGGTTAAAAATAGCTTACCTTACTAGTATTAGGAATATCAAAACAGTGAATCAATTGCATAGACTTTCATATTTTTGTTTACCTTTCTTATATTTTTATCATATGATGAGGTAGCATTTCAAATATACTACTTACATCAGGTTTTGTTTGAAGGAATAATGCAACATCTTCCACTTCAGTGAAAGTCTGTTCCTTTTATAGATGATTAAATTAAATTTTGCAGGATACTATTTGGTGAGAGTTGGTTCTTCAAAGTGTTGTCTTGGGACCGTACTTTTCTGGATCATGAAATACCCAAGGAAAGGAGAAATCTAGATCCCCAGTAGATACAAGAAGAAAGGACAATTAGTCCGGGGACACAGGCTTGAAAGAATGATGTGACAAGGCTCCAAAATTTACAACTGGTGAGTGTAAGGGCCTGGTTTGGGGCTATATCCTCTGACCCTGAGTGTAAATCTGTAACACTGTGCCAATTCCTGTATGAATTGCAATTTCTTATTATGGGATTCTAGTAGAGGGTATTGCAGACAGGGAGCTGAAAATGGGGATATAAGAAAGACATATAATCACATTTAAAAAAGTATAGGAAGTAGACTTTTATCTTCCACAAGTCTCAACTTGTATGCAGGTCATAGGATAAAAAGAGAGAATTAATGTGTCAAGTCTGTTACCAGGAAATTAAATCAAAGTTTCCTGGAAGACAAAAAGAATAAGGAAGAGAAGTCTAATTGATATTTCTTTAAAATGGTTATCATAAATGGATGCTATTTGAACTAATAGATTAGATAATGAAAGAATAGGAAAGTTAGGGAGGCATCCATAACTGCTCTCTTATGACTGGGAAAGGAAAGGATTTTTTTTTAATAAGAGGGAAATAAAATAAAAGGAAAATAAAAGGAATTTGATTTGGGCAAAATAATGGGAAGTTAAGGATGGTAAAACCTGTGAGATTAGCATTATAGTAATGGAAGTCAGATACTATATATGTATGTGTGTGTGTGTGTGTGTGTGTGTGTGTTGTGTGTGTGTGTGATATTATTTGTTAAACCTAAAGCAACATAAAATTTTAGGTATCGTTATCAACATCAATATTAAAGATTATGAATGTAATAGAACACTACTGTACTGCAATAAATGGTGAAATGGATAATCTGAAGAAAATGGGAAGCCCTTTATGAGCTGATATATTTGAGCAGAACTAATAAAACAGAAAAACAATTTTTCAAGACTTCAGAGCATTAATTAGTATAGTGATAAATGATAACTCCAAAAGGAAAAAGATAAAATAAACCACTCACATCCTGGCAAAGAAGTAAAAAACCTAAAATTCAGAAAAAAGACATTTTCAGACATTGCTATGTAGAAATCTGTTTTGCCAGATTATTTAGCTATGTATTGTATTTTTCAGGTTTGTTTGTTGTCTTTGCTTAATGAGGTGGGAGGTGGTAGGAAGTACAGATGAGTAAAAAACATACTACTTACTTGAAAAAAATATTAAAAACTTGATGAAAAATATTTCAACAATTATAAGCTGGAATGTGATTGGATTAAAATCATCAATACAATGAAAGAGAATGGGAAAAATGCATAAGAAAACAAAAGCTAACAATTTTTGGCATTCATAGAACACATTAAAACATAAGGACAGAGTGAAAATGAAAGGCTAGAACAAAATTTATTATATTTCATACAATTCTATATAAAATCATGGCTTCCAACAGTAAAAATTAACATTGTAAGTGGGAATAAACATAGAATCTATATTTTCTTCAAAGGCATCATGAACAGTAAAATATTGTGTGTCTATCATCTATCAATCCATTTTTATATCTGTCCATTTATCTATCTATTATTTACCTATTGCTTATAGACTTAAAACTGGAAGAGATCTTATTTATCCACAAAATGGCATAGCTTGTAAGTCTTTAAATGAAAGCAAATTAAAACAAAAAAAATAGTTCAGTAAAATAATTATAGGTATTTTTAATATTTCTCCTTCAGGACCACACAAATTTAACAAAAATATAAAAATGACAGAAATTATAAATCTTAAAAGATGATTAAAATACATAAAAATAATTATGGCAATTAATGAATAGGAATATTAAAGAATACAAATATTTGTCACAGTTACTAATACCTTTACAAAAATTGTTGTGTTACAGAAATGAATGCAAATCATAAATAAATACAAAAAAGTCAAAAATATTAAACATTATTTGGAGATCTGAATGCAATAAATATATTAATGGAAATAAAGAAACCTTAACAAAAGATACAGATGCAAATAGGACTGCTTTATGCTAAAGAATAACAAAAAAAAACATTTAAAAAACAAGTAAATATTTTAAAAAGAATAATAGCAGTAAAATAAATCTTATGGGATGTGACTAAAGCAGTTATCAGAAGAATATTTATATCTCAGAAAAAACATCAAGACAAAGAAAGCAATAACAAATACATGATTAAAAGTAGGAAATTGACAACTCACAAAAAGAACAAAATAGGATATTTTAAAATTTTCAGTAATAGCTAATCTTGAAAATAAAATGCTGTTGAATGGATTCACAGACAGTCAATAAATATTTATTAAGTAATATTATATTATATACTAATGTAAAATATAATATATTAAGTAATAATATATATATATACATATATGTATGTGTATATATATATATATAACTATATATATATTATATATATATATATAAAACTATATATTAAGTAATGTGGTAAATGCTGGGGAAACACACATGAAAAAGAAAAGACAGATATTGCCCTCAAGGACCTTACAATCTAATGGAGGAAGATGACACACAAGAAGAAGCTAAAAAGCAAGGGGGTGAGTCAGAAAGGGGGTGGTAAGGTCAGGAAGGGGTGAAGAATAAAGGTAAGGAAGGGTAGGAAGGGGTAAGGGAAGAATTTGTTTTAGACATGTGGGACATGATAGTGCAAAGACACTGGGATGGGAGATGAAATGACTTAGAGTGAGGATCAGAGAGAAAGCCAGTTTAA
This sequence comes from Phascolarctos cinereus, assembly GCF_003287225.1. Lineage (NCBI taxonomy): Eukaryota > Metazoa > Chordata > Mammalia > Diprotodontia > Phascolarctidae > Phascolarctos > Phascolarctos cinereus. The sequence continues at coordinate 187,468,820 of NW_027555625.1, forward strand.
CTTGATTTCAGAGTACAAGATGGAGAATAATGTGTAATAGGGCTGGAAATATGTCCAGGAAACAGGAACAGATAGTGTTTCTATAAGACAAGATTATACAAGGCTCTAAAAGTTAAACATATGAGTTTATATTTTATTCTAATGACAACTGGAAGTCACTGGAGTTGATTGAATAGTAGAGTAACACATTCACACCTATGTTTAAGGAAATTACTTTGATAGCAGTATGTAAGATAAACTGGAGTGGGAAAAGATTTGAAGCAGGGAGGTTATAAGTAAAGAGAAAGCAAAAAAAGGATTCACGTTGTTATTAGACTTTAAAGTTTGTAGAACCCCTTCGTCATAACAACCTTGGGAGGTGGAAAGTATAAACATTTCTCTTACCTACACGGAACCTGAGATTCACAGAGGTTATATGACTTGGTCCTACTTACATAGCCACAATATTGGAGTCAGAACCCAGTTACTCTGCAAGTATGGACTTTTTCATTTTTTATGCTTATCTGTACAATGCCTAGAACAGTGCCTGGAGCACATTATGAGCTTGGACAATATTTGATTACTTCTACCTGCAATTCTAGTGCTTTTTTTTTTTTATCACACAGTAGTGACATATGCATTGTATGCCTCATGAACATTATCTACTGGTACTATATTGTTCTACTCTGAGAAAAGACAATATATTTAGCCATATATATTTGGTTTATGTCCCACACTGCCTGTCAAGTTGTGGAGATCGATTTTCTCCTGTCAAGAAATTTCCATTTGGTATACATTTTGCTCTATTCATCAGTTTTATACTGATTATTATGATCATTCCAACATTGTTCATGAGATGTTACTTTAAAACTTCTAGTCAACTTACATAATTCTGAATGTACTGTACAGACTCTATGTTTTGAATTCCATTTGTTGAATATCATTCTTTATTTTAAGAAAGTTCTAGCATCCTTACATTTCATCTCCCATCCCAGTGTTATCTGTTTAGTTTTCAACACAGAACCACAACAAGGATACCTTTTTATCCCAAAGTATACAAATGTGTAGAATAGGTATGTTGATACAGCCTGGGGAAACCCTTTTATTTTCTCTTATTTTCTTTCCTGTCCCTGACTTCTCACCCAATACACATTCAGATCATGATCAATGCAAGCCTATATCACAATATATGCACTGGAGGGCAGCTAGGTGGCACAGTGGATAGAGCACTGGCCCTGGAATCAGGAGGACCTGAGTTCAAATTTGACCTCAAACACTTATTAGCTAACTGTGTGACCCTGGGCAAGTCACTTAACACCATTGCCTCTAAAAAAACAAACAACATACACACTGGGTAACAGAATGCTCAAGTTATCATTTCTTGTTGGCAGCAAAAGAAACATTTCCAAGAGGGGAGATTCAGAGCAACATGGAAAACAAAGAATACAGAATGCTATTCTAAATATTATTATCTTGATTTTACAGATGAAGTATCTGAGACTTAGAAAGGTAAATCAATTTTCCTGAGGGCACACAGTAAGTAAATGATTGGTTAGAACCCAGATCTTCAGTTTCTAAGCACAAAGAGCTTTTCACCAAGCTATGATTTCTCTATAGACAAAAACCAGTCACTAACCTTATATATTAATGTATGGATGGAAAACACCCTTTGTAGTTGCCTTCAAGCTAGCATTTTGGCATACAAAGTGAAGTGTTTTCAATAAGTAATAAACACAGTAAGTTCTTTCTTCTTATTTTCAATGCATTGTATTATTTTAATAACATGGTGTATAATAAAACATTGTCTGAGGAAGCCTGCTAGTTCAGTATTCATATTTTCATCAAGGGCATGTCCTTGTATATCCTTATCACATGTGTGATAAGTCATTCAATTAAAGATCTTATAGACATGAGAAAGTGAGGTATATGGACAATTCAAATCTTGGCCCAACTGCTTACTAGCATGTAGGACTTTGGGCAAGTTACTTAAACCATCTGGGCTTTAGTTTCCTCATCTGTAAAAATGAGGGTTGGATTTTATGGTCACTAAGGTCTATTCTGATTCTGGATTTATGATCACAATTTCACATTCAGAGGGCCAGCAGTTATGTTACTATTTATAACTAATCTGAAAACTATGAATCTTTGTACTCTTTCTTCCTTTTTCATACCTCTAATAGATAGAATAATAACAGCTACCATTTATACATCTCTTGAAGATTTTCAAAGCATTGTACTATTATTATCTCATTTGATCCTCACAAAATTGTTCAGAGATAAGTGACATTATTGTCCCCATTTTACAGGTGAGGAAGCTATGGAAATAGAAATTAAGTGATTTGCTCAGGGTCACAAAGCTAATATAATGTCAGAGGTCAGATTTAAATTCAGGTCTCACTGCCTTCTAGTTCACTATACCACAATCACTAGCAAAGCAGAAGGGACAGACACAGGTTTGAGGGTGATTTTATGTTCTCCTTTGTTTCATGGATTACTGTGGCCAAAAAATTCATCACATCATTAATAGTTACAATCACTGGTCATTACCAACTGCTGTACTTAGCCAATTCTTGGTTCAGCAGTTTGTTACTAGGACTATTCTCAAAGCTTTTTCAATATGACTAAACCTATGCCAGCTTAGTACATGCTGATTGAGCCTTCAAGAAATCATTCCCTTATAGACCAAGATGAACTATTGGAGTAGGATGTCTGTAAAAGAATCATGGAAGAACAGCATTTTAGGATTAGAAAGGGTAGGAGGAATCTTGAAGATAAGAAAACTATGGCCATCAGATGTTTTATACTTTGTCAAATGATCACATAGGTAGTTATATAATAATTTCTTTCCTTAAGGAATTTTCCATTTACACTAACTTTTTGGCATGCCTCGGTGTTATGTAGCACCTTTACGAAGACAAGAAGTAAGGTTCTGGAGGATGGTTTCCACCACTCCTTTCAGATGTATATTGATAGTTTAACACAATCTTTTTGGAAAATTTCACCAAATACTATAAAAAAAACCTTGTTTCTTTCTTCACTATACAGAACTTACAGAGGACTAGAAACCTAAATTATTTATGTGTCATTCTTTTTCCTGAACTTGGTGACTCATTGCAGCTGATTCTGAGTCATTCCAGGCTAACAGTCAATGAAGAACATTCTAATGTGCTGAAATGAGTAACTAAATGTAGGTCTTTTGAACAATGCTATCATTCTTTATATCTAACTAATCACTAGGTCTGAATAACAGTGAAATGAAGAAAAATACTACCTCTGAATGACACTTCTACCCCCTGCTCTCCATGACTGCCCCTTGCTTTAGGATAAAATACAAACTACTACGTGTGGTATTTAAAACACATCTCAATCTGGTTCTTTCAAGATTGATTACAGATTCCCGTCACTGCTGTATTCTACCATTCAGTTAAACTGTCCCACTTGTTGTTCCTTAGGCATGATATTTCATTTCTTGCTTCTGTATCTTTGTTTAGGCTGTCCCCATGTCCAGAAACCTTTCCTTTCCTTTCCTTCTGCCTTTTAAAACCTAAGCTTGAGTGTTTCTTCCCTCAAAATTCCCTTCCCTTCTCTAATTCTCCATGTTCTTATTCCTCTTTTAGTCTGTTATTCACCTCTGTCTCTGTCTCAGTCTGTGTGTGTGTGTGTGTGTGTCTCCATTCACTTATTTAATTGGTGTATCTCCTATATTTACTTATCTATGGATGTGTCATAACTAGGCACACTCTAGATTCCTTGAGGGCAGAGACCGTCTGATTTTTGTATTTGTATACTCAATATTTAGTATATTGCCTGGCACATAATATACATTTTTTTTCATTGATTGACTGTCTTTCCTTGATATTTATGATATATACTTGAAATTAATTTGGATTTTTTGTGATTTGAGAAATTTAACATCATTGGTATTGAAACAGGTACACTTATGCACACACAATACAAAACACGTACACCTATGCACATATATACATACATGCATACAGACATATATGTATATATCTACATAAACATATGCAGTAAAATATGTCTCTAGACAAATACATTATATATGTAAATAATATGATAAAAAAACTTTAGGTAATGTCTTTTTTTATTGTCAACAAATCAGAGAAAAATGTCAATGTCTACAATGCTGTTTATGTCTCCAATGTCTAGTTGCAGATGGCTGACATATGACTCGGAAGAAGAAGAGACCAGACTCTGGCTTGACAGGGGCACAGATCCAGAACTCTACAAGGATATACATAGCTATGTGATTTAATTGTGTATAAAATTACTCATATAATGAACTAATCAATATGGTATCTCCCTTATCTACCAGGATCAGGACTGATTGTTCTCTATAATTACAGACATAGGAAAAGAGGAGAGAGGAAACTTTATATATTCATGAAGGCTAATTAGTTTATCCAAGTTTTCTTTTAGAATGAGATACCAATTCCTTCCTTTCTTCAGGTCTTCTGAGTCCTAGAATTAACATCTAACATGCTGTATGTTAGTCACCTACATACACAAAGCAATCAGGAAGATGTTTTTGGTATAACTTAATCAGGCAAGTGAAATATTATTTGTATAGGTCTTGCAACATATATTAGCATTTTACATCCATTTAAGTAAATTATAAATGTAAACTATATCCCTTATAATACCACTACCATTACTATGGCATTTAATCCATATTGCCTGTTACTTACATTATTTCAATGGCCTCCAAATTGATCTCCCTATCTCTAATCTTTTTTCTCTATTCCATCTGCCAGAATCTGCCATAAATATGTAATGTGTGTGTATTTTCAATACACATAGTGCACACATTTATAAGTATACACACGTATATGCACATGTATATGTACATATATGCATATGTATGTGGATACATTATACATATATGCATGTCTATATCTATAATTATATCTATACTCTATGCCTGTATCTGTCGATCTACAGCTACCTATCTCTCTGTCTATCTCTCTTTCTCTATTCATCGATCTTTCTATCTATATTTATAGGTGACCCTGATGGAACATAGGCTTTGAGAAGTCCTGCCAGGCTAGGAAAAAGCTTTGAGTGCAGGCTGTACTGCAGGCTATGTCTTCTAGCTGAAGACCAGAATTTCTAACATTGAAGAAGTTCATTACCAGAAGCTTGGCCACTAGTTAACAATTTTTTTGTTTAATTTTTTTTTAGCTGTGATGATTTTTTTTTTCAAATGGTCAAATAAAATGACTTGTATTTTTTTTTTCATTTTAAAGATTTAAATAACCTGCCAAATATATAGAACACTTCAGTAGCCAAATAAAAATTCAGACCCTGTGAATATGTGAATCCATGACCTTACCCTTTACCAGATACTATACCTGACATTGGTCAACTGTTTGAAACCATAGCAATTCAGATTTCCATAGTCCTTTAAAATTTACAAAGTCATCTCCCACCAATTAGTCAATGAAGATTTATTATCTACTTGTTATGTCCTAAGCACTGTGCTAAGCACTGAAAATACAAAGATAAAAGTTAAAGGAAAAAAAAAGTGCTTAAACTCAAGAAGTGTAGTGTCTAATGGGGGAGACAACACATGCACATACAGTTATATACAAGACACAAAACAAAACAGACATAAAATACTCATGCATGGGAAAGTACTACCACCTTGAGGGAATCAGAAAACAGTCCCTACAAAGGAGATATTGCAATGGATTCTTGAAGGAAACCAGCTCTTTCAAAAGGTGGAGCCACAAAGGGAGATCATTCCAAGCATGTTAAGGCGGTGTTAGGAAATGCAAAGGTATAGAGATGAGAGAAGGAATATCATGTAGGAAACAATGAGTAGGGCAATATGTATAGATCATAGTGTGTGGAGGGGAGTAATGTGTACAAAGACTAGAAAGTTAAGAAAGCACCACATTCTGAAAATATTTAAATGCCAAGCAGAGGATTTTCTATTTGATCTTAGAGATAATAGGGAGCCACTAGAAATTACTGAGTAAGAGTGATATTTAGTTGGACCTGGGCTTTAGGAAAATCACTTTGGTTGCAATGAAAATGCTGGAGATACTTGAGTGAGGAAAACCAAGTTAGAGGTTATTGCAGTAGCCCTGGAAAACTACAGATTTTGTTACAGGTGTTGTTCAGTCATTTCAATCACATCTGTTCATGACCCCATTTAGGTTTTTGTTGGCAAAGATACTGCAGTGGTTTGCCATTTCCTTCTCTAATTTATTTTACAGATGAGGAACTGAGGTAAACAGGGTTAAGTGATTTACCCAGGGTCACACAGCTAGCAAGTATGCGAGGCCAGATTGACCTCAGGAAGATGTCTTCCTGACTTCTGGCCTGTCACGATACCGACTATGCCACTAGGTCTGAATTAGAATGGTATATACACACATGCACACACACATGCACAAACACACATGCAGATACACACACATACGCACACATATATATGTATATGTATATACACATATATATGTATACACATAATTAGGAAGAATAGGACTCATATAAGAGTTATTATTGAGATAAAATAGTGGATATGAAAACTGATTTAATGTATCAGTTGAGAGAGACTGAAGAGTTAGTCTCTCTCTCTCTCAATCTCTCTTCCTCTCTCTGAATTTTTCTCTCTCCTTGTCTCTAGTACATGTCTGTGCATATGGGTATATACCATGTATGAGGCACTGTACTAAGATCCTAGAATATAAATAAAAGAAAGAAACATAATCCTTTCCTTCAAAGATCTTACATGCTAATGTGGAAGACAACATATAAAAGAAGCTGAAACGTGGCAGAGTTCAGAGGGACATAAGAAAAAAAGTAAAAGAAGAGAATGGCTGACCTGGGCATTTCCTTAAAATGAAGGTTCTGAGAGAAACTCACCAGTGTGTGGAATTAACTGAAAACATAGAGAGATCTTTCAGGATGAAAAGGTTACAGGGTATAGACATCTTCCAAGTAAAGAAGGCTGTGGGGGGGGGCAGAAATAATGAAGAAAGAAGCCTGGAGAGTTAAGAGAGGAATGAAGGTGTGATTCTGACTAACCTGGATCCTTCCTTAAAATGGAGGTTCGGGGTGGAACTGATCTAAGAGGCAGAGGAATCTTCCAGGGTGAGAAAGTTAAAGGACAGCAAGTGATCTTCTAGGGTGAGAAGTATATTGGAACATGGAAGATAGTGGAAAAACTATTTTTCTTTAAAATGAGTCCACCCCCAATCCCCTGCCCCACTTCCACTGCTCTAGGCAGTTAGGTGGCATAGTGGATAGAACACTGGATCTAGAGTCAGGAATATCTGAGTTCATATTCAGCCTTAAACCCTAGCTGGGTAGTCCTGAACAAATCACTAAATCTCTGTCTCCATTTCCTCAACCATAACATGGAGACAATAAAAGCACCTACCTCACAGGATTATTGTGAGGAAAAAGTGAAATAATGTTTGTAAAGTGCTTAGCACAGTGCCTGTCACAAAGTAGGCATTTAACAAATGTCTGTTCCCTTATTAGCTTCTTCCAAAAGAACTACTGCAACTTACCTTGTTTCCTCTCTGCCTGGGATTACCATTCAAAGTTAAAGCCACCAAAACATTTCTTTGGACTGGTTCCTGGGGTATAACTATTGTGACTGAAACAATAATTTAACTCATTGGAGCTAATGAGATCACCAAAGTAAGAGAATATAAATAGAGAATGTAAGATGGCATAGGACAGAGCCTTGGGACACATCCACAATTAAATAAGGATCATTATAATACAATAAGCAAGATTGAGAAAGTATGAACTTAAAAGTTGTAGGAAAGACAAGAGAAGACAGTATCTAGGAAAGTCAACAGCATTACATGCTACAGATAGGTCACAAAGGATGAGGAAAGAGAAAAGGCTATTGGATTTGACAATTAAAAAAATTATTAGTAACTTTGGAGAGAGCAGTTGCAAGTGAATAATAGCACTGGAAGCCAATTTGAGGAGGATTTAAAAGAGATTGAGAGGAGAGAAAGTTGTGGTAAGTATAGGTAGTTGTTTTTTTTACCTGAAAGTTTGAGAAATAAAGAAGAATTATAGGGTGATAAGTATCAGAGATGTTAATATATAATGAAGTTTTGTAAGCATAGGTATAGGAGCTTAAACAAATTTGTAGAAAGTAAGAAACAGGGAAGGAACCCAAGTATAGGAAGAAAATGGAGGAGTTGATGATAATGAAGACAATCTGCCGGAGAAGTATTAAGGATAGAAGTAGAGAATTTGCATTTAATCAATAAAAGAGTTATCTCTGTCAGAAATTGAAAAAAAGGAAAAACTAGTAAGGCATAATGTAAATATCGTATCAAAAGTGGGGGGAGCTTATGGAAAGTAGCTTTTGTATTTTTCATAAAATGCAAGTAAAAGTACTTATGAGTTGGATGAATCAGTGCTGTTAGTTTAAGAAAATACATATGGTAGCTTTATTGGAAGTGGGATAGAGAATCAATATGGAAAGAGTGAAAAAGATTGCCTTGTTGCAGGGAGGGTGTAGTTGAGATTAAATAGCTTACATTTGTTATGGGCCCTATCAGCATGGTTGCTTGAATTCTAACCCTGGTTAGGTATAAATGAGCAGGAGGGATGGACGCAGATAATAGAAATAATACAAAGTTCAATTTTTACAAGTCATAAAAGTTACTAGAAAAAGGAAACAAGGGAATCAAGAGTAGGGGCTATGGTAGAGTTGAGCTGATTCACTAAGGAGTGGAGAATAAGAAGGGAAGAGAGTGTAGACAGGGCAATGGTATTATCCTGGGAACTTACTTATGAATAAACAAAATAAAAGTTTAATGAGAATGAATAATAGGGTAGACAGAGTAATACACATCAATAGATGGAATGTTAGGGGATTATAATCAAATAAAGTAATTTCAGAATTCTTAATCATTGAAGTCAAACAATTGTCAATGATGAGATAATGGGTGTAACCATCCCTGTGCAAAGGTAATGAGTAGTAGAGGAAGAGATCTTAGGAGTTGAGTAGATTAAGGACCTGATTGGTTACAGTATTTGAAATAACATCAACATGCATGTGGGAATACCTTTGTATGAAGGCAGTAAGTTTGGAAATGAAATTGTGAGCTAGGAATTGAACTCATTAAGATCCTTTTGGATCATGTCTCTGCCATATACTGTGGAGGAATTATGCCTTAAAAATTGGTAAATGTCAGCCACCATGATCTGTACTGGGTGATTAATCAGTTTGATTGAACTTCAGAGTAAGAGGAATTGGTGAATTATGTTACTAGACAGAGAGACTAGAAGTGGCAAGAGGGAACAAGAATATTTTGAATCTCCTTCCAGCACCAGTGAATCCTGAAGTATGAGATAAGGTACAATAAGTATTGGAATGGGTAAGTAGGGTTACAGACTCATCAGAGGAAAACTAGATTTCATTCAAAATGGAAGAAGCAAGACAGGAAGAGGTCTAATAGCAATAATTTCAATGAGGCAGCACTACTTTTTAAAAACAAATCATGCCAGACTACCCTCATTTCCTTTTTTGACATGATTACCAAACTGGCAAATGAGGATAATATTGTCTGTATAGCTTGCCTAGACTTTAGCAAAACTTTAGTTAAATTATTTTATGTTTTTTTTTTCAGAGAAGATAGATATAGATTAGATCATGATAAAATCAAATGAATTGAAAAATGATTGGATGGTCAGATTCAAAAAATGGTTGCTAATGGTTCAATGTCAGCATAGGAAATCTCCTATAATCTGTTTAACATTTTTTATCAGTCTTTCAAGAAAAGGTATATATGGTATTTGTGTTCATCACATTTGTAAATGATACAAAGCTAGGAGGAATCACTGTTGCAGAAAATGCTAGTTAGAATTCAAAGAATCTTGATAGAGTAGAGCATTATATTAAATCATTTGTGACAAAATTCAGTTGAAATAAATATATAGTCTTGCACCTGGTATAAAAATTAACTTCCAAAGAATTAAGAGAAAAATTTATAGACTGAAATTGCTTTGAAATAAAGATCTGGGGATTTTAGTGGACTACAAGAACAATATGATCAAGCAGGAAGATATGTCAGACAAAAATGGTTAATTTGAGGGACATACCTTCTGGGGATATGGAGATAATGATATAATTATAGTCTTCTCCATAAGACTTTATTGGAGTATTGTGTTCAATTATGTGCAAATGATAACTAATATTTGAAAGACTGCCATATGGAGGAGGGGATTGAAATCACTATTTGTCCCAAGAAGGCTACACCAAGAACAATGGAAAGAAATTACAAAGGGGTAAATTTAGACTTGGTTTCAGGGAAAACTTCCTTCCAATTAGAATTGTCCAAAAATGAAATACTGTGACTTGAGAAGTAGTAGGTTTCCCCACTTTAGAGGTCTTTAAACAAAAGCTAAATCATAAACTTTTTTTGGGTTTGTAATAATGGGGATTCCTTTTGTGTATGCATTGAGCTAGATATCTGTTAAGGCCCCTTCCAACTCTCAAATCATATGGTTCAATGAGGCTGTAATTATATGGATAAGGAAATGCACTTTGCGAAGTGGCCATTTGCCATTCAACTGAATTGCATAAACAATTGTTAAATGTAATAACTGTCTGGTTGGTTTCTCTGTCTCAAATTTCTCCCACCCTCCAGGAAATTACATTGTATTGGAGTCTGGTTAGGGAGTGGGGCAAAACATTTCCTTATATTAAAAGTATAATTTATAGAATACTAGATGATGTGAGAAGCTCAAGAGTACTAGAAACTGAGGGAATCACTTGTTCATTCTTTGTTCTCGAAAAGGACCAATGACATCATGAGGGTGCATGTGAATTAGATATGAACAGGACAGAGCGCTTCACAAAGTCAACAGTCTCACTGTGTCCTCCAGAGTCATTGATGTCTAGTAGCAAGGCAATGGTCAAGATGACCAGCAAGGGCCCAGGATGCAGTGGGTGACCTTGGCCTTGTCAAATTAAGTTCTTTTTCAAGTTTCAATTTGTCTGAAGCCATTCCCATTCATTGACTAAGGGCTGGGTAACAGCAGAGACAAAAGATGGCTAAATTTACCATCACAAAGATATCAATCGGAGAGGCAAAGACTCTTAGAGTTTCTGGCCAGAACAGGAAAACAATCTTTATTTACACTCATTCTAAGACATCAAAACCTAAACAATAATTCACAGAGGCTTGAGTTGGGGGCTATTATTAGTCATTAAGTGAAAACCAGAGTGATTTGGATTTTAAGACAGTCAAGTGGCTCCATTTAAAACACAATGAACTTTCCAAAACCTGTCTTTTCAGAGCAATATTTCAATAAGTCAAAACTGAATACCACACTGGACAAGAAGTAAATTGTCCCAGTTTTTTTTTTATAAAAAGAGAAGAAGGAGGAGGAGGAACAGTATTCTCTGACTTTGCCTCCAATTGTCAGGTTGGGTCCCCAGAGGGCAGGTACTACTACTTTCAGGTAGCATGGTAAAGATGGTTAATACAAAACACTCTCCTAAGAACCTAGTTCACTCCTTCCCACAAATACAGACTTCAGGAGTAAGCTTAAACTTAGACCACTATAATTGTAGTGAGGCACACATTTAAGAAATATACATGACAAGGTTTAACTCACAGCACCTTCTCTAGAAGTCTTTCTTTCTATGTAGAACTCGTTCATCATTTGTTCTAAAAGAGGACAATTACACCATAAGAATGATTTCTTGGCTGGCATTTAAATTGGATATGATTGGGGCAGAGCTGTGTGAAGTCACCATCCTCCCTCTCTCCTTCAGTGTCATCAAAGTCTAGTGGCAAGATAAAGGCAAGATAAAGATGACTGGCAATGGCTCAGCATGCCAAGGGGATCACTAAAGGTTTCATGAAAGAAATGGTGAATGAGCTTTAATAACCTCAAAGAAAGGTAAGAGATCTGACAGGTGTGAATGAGGAAGGAGTACATTCCAGACTTTGAGAATGGCTTATGTGAATGTACAAAGCTGGAATATTTGAGTTTGTAATCGATCTAGTAATCAGTTTGGCTAAAACAGTGTACTGAGGGAAGTAATGAAAATAAAAAGAGACTCCAGTAGAAGCTCAATTATGAAGGGTCTTAAACCCTTCTACATAGCGTAGAAGAGCTTATCCTAGATTCAGACTTACTGTTTTTGAGCAAGACAATAACATGGTCAGATTTATGCTTCAGGCAGACTATTTTGCAGCAGATTTTGTGACCTTTCTGGAAGATATACTGGAGAGAGAAGAGATAGAAAGTTTAAGGAGACTCTTATAATACTCCAAGTGAAAATCAAATCAAGTCAACAAGCATTTATTAAGCATTTCCTATGTGCCAGACACTGTGCTAACTGTTGGGAATAAAAAAGAAAGGGGAAAAAAAGGCCCTGCCCTCAAAGAGCTTACAATTTAATGGAAAGCTTATAGGATCACTGATTTAGAGCTGAAAGGCCATATATTCCAATTTCTTTATTTTATAGATGTAGAAATTGAGGCCCAAAAGGGTGAAGTGTCTTACACAAGGTCATATGTAAGAGTCTGTCCTGAGGTATGGGGTCTTAGGATAGGACAGAAAGAGAAGTCTATGAAGGGTGCTGTAGAGCCAGAATGCATGACTACCTGTCCTTTCTTTAAAGATTTTATGATGTTCACCAACTCCATGGCAAAAACTTGAAAAAGTTTCCAACTGTGAAAGTCAACCCAGTACAGTATCAATCATTGTTCCAGTCTCCTGCTTCATTAAGGATAAAAGTTCACCCTCCCTCTCTCCTCAAGCACACAGTATTTCCGTAACACTCGTCAGTGTCCCATCTGCTGATTCCAAGGCTCTAAATGGAGTCATTCACATTGTTCAGAAGCCCTTGTGTTCATAGACACATTGTTTATGTACATTGTCCACATGCAGCTGGCCACATTATTCATGCACACGCAGCTGGTGAAGCAAAAATAGCTCAAGATGGGGTTGATAAGATATTTATTCCCTGATGCCTGGGTTAGTGAGAAGCTAAAAAGAGAGGAAAACATCACCTGTGAAGAGTACACACAGTTGAGAGTCTCAGGCTGCAAAAAGGCTAACAGGGTCATTATGACAACTTGCATCTGGCACAACTTGTTCAACACTACATAGTGACTTGAGTCTAGGCTAGGTCTTCATGTATGTTCAGAAGGACTGTCATGATGACATCTCCCCTCCTTTTTTATGATGCAAGACATTGAATATGATTGAATTTAAATTGCTGATGCCAAATAGAATATAATCATAGAATCACAGATTTTGTGACAGAAATTGAGTCCTACCCCTTTCATTTTAAATATGAGGAAACTGAGGCACAGGGAAATGCAGTTACATGACCATGGTCAAAGTTAATGAATATCCAGGGTGAGATCTGACTTCAGGACTTCTGTGTCCTATTCACAATGAAGATCCATAGGCTTCACCAGAATGCCAACACATAACATGCAAAAAAAGGTTGAGAACCCAGAATTTTAGCCATGTGACCAAGCCCATCTTTTCTTTCTGTCATGTAATTCCCTGATGACATCCTATTTTCCTGTTGTTCTTCTTCGGAGTTGTTTGTGATGATATATTGTAGCCTGCTCACACCCATAATTCTCTTTTCCATTATGCTCAGCATTAGTTCTTCAGAGGCAATGGTGTTCCAAGGCTCAAAATATTTGTACTAAAGATGGTACTGTGATATTAAGGGAGACTTGGGGTCAGTAAAAGTATTTTTAAGTTTCCCAAGAGCTATCAATCCCACTCTCCTTTTGGGCCCAGGTCATTGTCCATCCCTATTAGCTGTCTAAAATTTACATACTGTTGGAAAGCTCTATTGAATAGCCATTAAATGTTGAAATCTGGGAACTTAATGCAGTATAGAAATGAGAGCCTTACTTACTTGTTTTAATTTGAATACATATTTTATGTACATATACATACATATATATATATGTATGTGTGTATATATGTATATGTGTGTATGTGCATGTGTGTGTGTGTGTGTGTGTGTGTGTGTGTGTGTGTGCGCGTGTGTATACAAATACACATATATAGCTAGGTGGCACAGTGGATAAAATACCAGGCCTGGAGTCAGGAAAACTTATCTTCCTGAGTTTAAATCTGGCCTGAGATACTTACCAACTTTGTAATCCCAGACAACTCATTTAACCTTGTTTGCCTCCATTTCTTCATCTGTAAAATGAGCTGGAGAAAAAAATGGCAAACCACTCTAGTATCTTTGCCAAGGAAACCCCAAATGCGGTCACAAAGAATCAGACACAAATAAAAAAACTGAACTATAACAACGTATGTATATGATGTTTGTCCTACTAGAATATAAGTTCATTGAGTACAGGAACTCTTTCCTTTATGTCTTTGTATCTCCAGAACATAGCACACTATCTGGCACATGGTAGGTATTTGATATATTTTTTTTATCAATTGGTTGATTATTATTTAAAATCCTGTCATAGAATAAAGCAAGTTATATTCTCATAGTTATCAGGAATTGTCTTTTTCTTTGCTCCTTTTGTTTCCCATTCCATTCATATATGCCAGTTTGCTAAGGCTACTGACACCAAGTCAAATTCAGGTCCTGAGCAGGAGGCATACACATATCAGAAAGCCTTTGGTCTAATTCAAAACTCTCATTTTGTAGAAGCAGTTAAGTGACACAGTGAATATAGAACTGGGTGTGGAGTAAGGAAATGAGTTCAAATCTGGCTTCAGATATTTATTAACTTATAAATCTAAGTGAATCATTTAATCTCCATCAGTCTCAGTTTCCTCATCTGTTAAAAGGCATAATAATATCACCTACCTTCCAGAGTTATTTTTTCCTGTTATGTTTTTATGTACAATTTGCTATTCCTTTTCAGTATATAATAAAGTTATCATGTAAATTTCTGTTTTTTTTCCTTTTTTCCTCCCCCTCCAGAGATGGCTACCATTAGACACAAATATGTATGTATATATACCTACAGGTGTGTGTATTTATATATATGTATATATGTAAAATCATCCTATACATATTTCTATCAGTTTTGTTTTGTTTTGTTTTTGCTCTGGATGCAGATAGTGTCTTCCTTCATATGCCCTTTGTAGTTAATTTAGATATTTATAATAGTCAAAATGACTTAGTCACTCAAAGTTATTCTTAAAACAATATGGCCCTTATTGTACACAATGTTCTCTCGATTTTTCTTATTTTGCTCTTCATTATTTCATGCAAGTCTATCTATGTTTATCTAAGTTTATTGAGCTCATCATTTCTTATAGCACAGTAGTATTCCATCACAATCATATACTACAACTTGTTCAGCCATTACTCACTTGACAAGTACTGTGCAATTTCTAATTCTTTGCTACCCCAAAGAGTGCTGCTATAAATATTTTAGAATGTATAGGTTCTCTTTCCTTTTCCCTAATCATTTTTTTTTAAATAGAGCTAGTAGTGGTATTGCTGGGTCAAAGGGTAAAGACAGTTTAATAACTCTTTGGGAATAATTCCAGATTGCTCTCCAAAATGGTTAGATCATCAAGTCAAAGAAAAAAATACTGCGAGTGGCCAGGAAGAAACAATTCAAATATCAAGAACCCACAAGCAGGATTACACAAGACTTAGCAGCAGCGACATTAAAGGATCAGAAGTAATGGAACATGGTATTTCAGAAGGCAGAGGAGCTAGCACTACAACCAAAATCACCTACCTGGATAAAATAAGCATAATAATTCAAAGGAAAAAAAAAAGGTCATTCAGTGAAATAGGATTTCAAGCTTTCATAAGGAGAAGACCAGAATTAAACAAAAAAAGAATTGATCTGCAATATCAAGAACCCAGAGAGCCTGAAAAAGTAAAAAGGGGAAAAAAAAACATAAGATATTCAATGGAGCTGAACTGTTTACTTCTGTACATGGGAAGATGATACTCATAATTCTTAAATATTGTACCACTAATAGTATAGCTAGAGAGACTATACATACATGGAGGGCACAGGCATAAGGTGAATTGGAGGGATTGACAGAAAAAAATAATTAAAGGATGAGAAGGAGGAGTACACTGAGTGCAGAAGGAAGAGGTAGAATCAGGAAAATTGTTTCACAAGAAGAGGCACAAAAAGTCTATTAGAATGGAGGGGAAAATGAGAAGGTGGAGAGACAGATATCACTTGAACCTTACTCTCATCAGTATTAGCTCAAAGAAGGGATAATATCCCCAATCATTTGAATATAGAAATCTATCTTGCCCTATAGGAAAGCAGGGAGAACATTAAGTAGGGGGGTTGACTGACAGAAGAGAGAGAAGACTGGGGGAATGTGGTAGGCAGAAAAACAAAACAAAACAAAACACTGTTGAGGAGGGAAAGGGTGAAAGGAGAGAGAAGACAAACAGGAGGAAAAATAAGATGGAGGGAAATACACAGTTAATGTGAATGGGATGAACTCTCCCATAAAATGGAAGCATGTAGCAGTGAATCAAAAACCAGAATCCTACAATATGTTGTTTACAGGAAACACATTTGAAGCAGAGAAGTGCAGAGTAAAGGTAAAAGGCTGGAGCAGAATATATTATACTTCAGCTGAAGTAACAAAAGCAGGGGTAGCAATACTGATCTCAGACAAAGCAAAAGCAAAAATAGACCAAATTGAAAGAGATAAAGAAAGAAACTACATCTTGATAAAAGCTACCATAGACAATGACATAATATCAATACTAAACATATATGCATCAAGTGGCATAGCATCCAAATTCTTAAAAGAAAAGTCAAGTGAGTTATAGGTTCATCACCAAACAAGAGAGAGACCATTACAAAATGTAAAATAAATGAAGCTTATTACATTAAAGGAAAAAGCTTTTTTTGCACAAACAAAACCAACGAAACCAAGATTAGAAGTAAAGTAGAAAGGTGGGAAATGATATTTACAGTAAGTGTCCTTGATAAAGGCTTCATTTCTCAAATATATAGAGAACTGAGTCAAATTTATAAAAATACAAGCCATTACCTAGTTGATAAATGGTCAAAGATGTGAACAGACAATTTTCATATGAAGAAATCAAAACTATCTATAGTGTTATGAAAAAGTGCTCTAAAGCACCTTTTCCCCCCTGTGCTGGAGTTATTTTTTCATTAGTAATACTTTTTTACAATTACACATGTATATTTTACAATTACACATCATATTTTCCAACATTCATTTTTGAAAAATTTTAAAGTTTCAAGTTTCAGTTTTTTCTTTCTCCTTCCTTTCCCTCCTCTCTCCCCAAGACAGCAAGCAATTTGGTATAGGTTATGCATATACAATTATGTTAAACATATTTCCACATTACTCATGCTGTGAAAGAAGAATCAGAACAAAAGGGAAAAACCATGATACAGAAAAAAAAATGTCAATGCTATACTTCAATTTGCATTCAGAATCCATAATTCTTTCTCTGGATGTGATTAGCATTTTCCATCACAAGTCTTTTGGAATTGTCTTGGAACATTATATTGCTGAGAAGAGCTAAGTCTGTCATAGTTAAAAATCACACAATATTGCTATTGCTGTGTACAATGTTCTCCTGGTTCTGCTCACTTCACTCAGCATCAGTTCATGTAAATCTTTCCAGATTTTTTCTGAAATCGCTCATCATCTCTTATAGAACAACAGATTTTCATTACATTCATATACCACAACTTGTTCAGCCATTCCCCAACTGATGAGCATCCCTTAATTTCTAATTCTTTGCCACCACAATTTGTTTATTAGTTCAATAGTTTTCTTTCAATTTTATCAATCTCTCTTTTGATTTTCAGAATTACTAATCTTTTAATTGGATATTTTAATTTGTTCTTTTTCTAGCTTTTTTAGTTTCATGTCTAATCAATTGGTCTTGTCTTTTTCTATTTTATTCATGTAAGCATTTAGAGATATAAAATTTCCCCTAAGAATTGCTTTGGCTGCATCCCATAAGTTTTTGTGTGTTATCTCATTATTGTCATTCTCTTTGATGAAATTATTGATTGTATGATTTGTTGTTTGACCCACTCAATCTTTACGATTAGATTATTTTAATTTCTAATTAATTTTAATCTATCTTTCTTTCTTTAATCTATTCTTTATTACATATACTTTTTTATTGCATAATGATCTGAAAGGAAGCATTTACTATTTCTGCCGTTCTACATTTGATTCTGAGATTTTTATGTCCTAATACATGGTCAGTTTTTGTGTCGGTGCCACATACTGCTGGGGGAAAAAAAAGCATATTCCTTTCTATCCCCATTCAATTTTCTCCAGAGGTCTATCATATCTAACTTTTCTAAAATTCTATTCATCTCCTTAACGTTTCTTGTTTATCTTGTAGTTAGATTTATCTAGTTTTGAAAGGGGGAGGATGAGTCCCCCATTAGTATATTTTTGCTGCCTATTTTCATCCTGTAACTCCCTTAACTTCTCTTCTAAGAATTTGGTTGCTATACTACTTGATGCATATAGGTTTACTTTGGTATTACTTCATTGTCTATTGCATCTTTTAGCAAGATTTAGTTTCTTTTCTTATCTTATTTAATTAGATCAATATTTGCTTTTGCTCTGAGATCTGAATTGTTACCCTTGCTTTTTTTTAAATTTCAGCTAAAGCATAATAGATTCTGCTCCAGCCTTTGACTTTTACTCTGTGTGTATCTCTCTGCTTCAAATGTTTCTTGTAGACCACATATTGTAGAATTCTGGTTTTTCAATCCACTCTGCTATCTGCTGCTGTTTTATGGGAGAGTTCATCCCATTCACTTTGACAATTATGATTACTAACTGTAATCATATCCTATTTTTCCCCCACTTATACTTTTTTCTCTCCTTTTACCCTGTTCCTCCTCAGCAGAGTTTTGCTTCTGCCCTCCCTCAACCTGCCCTCCCTTCTATCATCCCCTTTTCTTTACCCTTTCCCTCCTCTCCTGCCCTACCTTCTGAAAGTGCCACTTCTTTCTTTTTTCCTTTCCTTTGCCCTTCTACTTACCTATAGGGTTAGATGAATTTCTATACCCAATTGAGTGTATATGTTATTCCATCTTTAAGCTGAACCTAATAAGAACAAGGTTCAAGCAATAGTCAACCCTGTCCTTTTTTCCCTCTACTGCATTAAGGCTTTTGTGCATCTTCATGTGATGTAATGTATCCTATTCTGCCCCTCCCTTTCCTCTTCTTACAGTACAATCTTTTCTTTTCACTCCTTAATTTTTTAATATATCACATCAAAGTCAACTCATACTCATACCCTCTGTCTATGTATACTTCTTACTGTCCTAATGGAGATACAGTTCTCAGGAGTTACAAGTATCATCTTCCCATGTGGGGAAAACAGTTTAAGTCTCTTTGAATAACAGTTTTTCTTTCCTATTTACCTTTTTATGCTTCTCTTGAATCTTATATTTGAAGATCAAATTTTCTTTTTATCTCTGGTCTTTTCATCAGGAAAGTATGAAAGTCCCCTATTTTGTTAAATGTACATCATTTCTCCTGAAAGATTATCCCCAGTTTTGCAGGGTAGTTGGTTCTTGGTTGTAATCCCAGTTTATTTGCCTTCCTCAATGTCATATTCCAAGCCATCTGATCCTCTAATATAGAAGCTGCTAAGTTCTGTGTAATCCTGACTGTGGCTCCTTAATATTTGAATTGTTTCATTCTGGCTGCTTACAGTATTTTCTCCTTGACCTGATAATTCTGAATTTGGTTACAATATTTCTTGGAGTTTTCATTTTGGGATCTCTTTCAGGAGGTGATTGGTGGATTCTTTCAAACTATTTTACCCTCTGGTTCTAGGATTGAAAGATGTCCAGAGTCTTTATTTGATCACAGTCTTCAGGTAGTCCAGTGATAAATTATCCCTCTTGGATCTATTTTCCAGCTTAGTTTTTTTTTCCAATGAGGTATTTTACATTTTTTTATATTATTGTTTTTTTTATTCCGTTAGACTGGTTCTTAATGTCTCATAGAGTCATTAGCTTCTGTTTGCCCAATTTTAATTCTTAAGGAATTCTTTTTTTTTTTCAGTTAGCTTTTGTACTTCCTTTTTCATTTGGCCAATTCTACTTTTTAGGGAGTTTGAGGAGGCTTATCTTCAGTCAATTTTTTTCTTCCTTTTCAAAGTTGTTGTCTCTTTTTTCATAAATCTCCTGCATAACTCTCATTTCTTTTCCCAATTTTCCTTCTACCTCTCTTGACTTTTAAAATCCTTTTTGAGCTGTTGTAAGAGGACTTTTTGGGCTTGAGACCCATTCATATTCCTCTTAGAGGCTTCACACATAGGCATTTTGGCATTGTTTTCTTCTGAGTTTGTGTTTTGATCTTCCCTGTCACCATAGTATTTTTCTATGGTCAGGATTCTTTTCTGTTTCTTACTCATTTTTCAGCCTATTTCATGACATTTAAAGTTTAGTTCTGCTCCTGGGAATGCAGGGCCACTACCATAAGCTTCTTGCTGAGAGCCCAGGGCCTGGTCCCTGGCTTTCTATGCTGGGGCCTCCAGTGCTTGTGGCTTGCCTGCTGTGCAGGGGATGGGCTGGCCTAATCACACCTGTTTGCTGGGGCTCTGGGGCTCACAATTTGCCTTTAGAATTGAGGCTGAAGGCCTCACTGCTGGCCTGCTGAATCAGGATGCAGGCACCTCAGTTGAAGGTCTGTGCTATGGCTGCGCCTCCTCCTGGCTTGCCCGAACACCCTCAGGGCTGGGCTGAGCATCTCTTCTACCCAAGTGAGACACAACTTTCCTGGAGTCCTTCTAAGTTATCTTCAGCTGGAAAATTGTTTCACTTCACATTTTTTGTGGGTTCTCTTGCTCCAGAATCCATTTAGAGGCTTGATTAAATGTTATTTCTTGGGAAACAGGATAGCACAGGCAGCTTCCTGGCTTCTGTAAATTAAAACAACTCTGAGATACCACCTTACACCTATCAGATTGGGTACATGACAAAACAAGAAAATGGTAATGTTGGACAGAACGTAAGAAAATTTGAACACTAATGCATTGTCGGTGAAATTGGGAACTGATCCAACCATTCTGGAGAACAATTTGGAACTATCCCCAAAGGGTAATCAAACTGTGTATACCCTTTGATCCAGTAATACCACTATTGGGTCTGTATCCCAAAGAGATCATGAAAAAAGGAAAAGGATCCACATGTACAAAAATATTTTTAGCAGCTCTTTTTGTGGTGGCAAAGAATTAGATACTGAGGGGATGCCCATCAATTGGGAATGGCTGAACAAGTTATGGTATATGAATGTAATGGAATACTATTGTTCTATAAGAAATGATGATCAGGTGGATTTCAAAAACACCTGGAAAGGCTTACATGAACTGATGCTAAGTGAAGTGAGCAGAACCAGAGAACATTGTACATAGCAACAGTGACATTGTGTTGTTATCAACTCTGAATGACTCAGCTCTTCTCAGCAACACAGTGGTCCAAGACAAGTACAATGGACTAACAAAGAAAAATGCTAACCACATCCAGATGAAGAACTGATGGACTCTGAATGCAGAATGAAGTATACTTCTTTCTGTTTTTTTTGTGTTTGTTTTGATCTGTTTCTTCTTTCACAACTATGACTAATACGGAAATATGTTTTACATGATAGCACTTATATACACTATGTCAAATTGTCTACCACTTTCAGAAGATGGAAGGGGAGGCAGGGAAGGAGAAAAATTTGAAACTTGAAATCTTATGAAAAATGAGTGCTAAAAGTTGTTTTGACATGTAATTGGGAAAAAAATAAAATGATGTTTAAAAAAAATAGTTGGATCAGTTAGCAATTCTGCCGACATTAATTAGTGTCCCATTTTTTCCACATCCCCTCTAAGATTTTTCGCTTTCCCCCTCAATCATTTCAGCCAGTTTGGTAGGTGTAAAATGATATCTCAAGGTTGTTTTAATTTGCATTTCTCTAATCAACAATGATTTACAGTATTTTTTTACGTGACTATAAATAATTTGAATATCTTCATTGGAAAACTGCCTGTTAATATCCTTTGACCATTTATGAATTGGGGAATGACTTATATTCTTATAGATTTAAAACATTTTTTTATATATTTGAGATATGAGACCTTTATCTGAGCAACTGTCTATAAAATTTTCCCCCAATTTTCTGCTTTTCTTTTGACTTTTGCTACATTGACATTGCTACGTGTAAAACCTTTTCTTAATTTAATGTAATAAAAATTATCAATTTTAGATCCCATTCTGCTCTTTATCTCTTGTTTTTCATAAATTATTTAGCTATTCATAAATCTGATAAGTAATATGTTCCATGTCCTTCAAGTTTTCTTATAATATCTCTCTTTACATCTGGGTCATGTGTCCATTTTGATTTTATCTTTATCACTGGTATAAAATAACAGCCTATGCCCAATTTCTGCCATACTGCTTTCTAGTTTTCCCAACAATTTTTTACCAAATAATGAACTCTATCTCAAAATCTTACATCTTTACCTTTGTCAAGTACAAGGTTACTATATTTGTGCTATAAATATTGCATCTTCTCTGATTCCATTGATCTATCTTTCTATTTCTTAGTCAGTTTTGACAATTATTGCCTTAAAACATAATTTAAAATACAGTGTTGCTAAACATCTTCCTTTACATTTTTCATTATCTCTTTTGATATTGACTTTTTGCTCTTTCAAATGAGTTTTGTTGTTATTTTACTTATTCATTCATTCATTCATTTATTCATTCATTCACTTGCTTATTTTTTATCTATTTGTTTGTTTATTTATTTGTTTATTTTTTGGCTAGGCATTCCAGGTTAAGTGACTTGCCCAGAGTCACACAGCTAGTAAGTGTCATGTGTTGTATAACTGAGA
Organism: Phascolarctos cinereus; assembly: GCF_003287225.1. Lineage (NCBI taxonomy): Eukaryota > Metazoa > Chordata > Mammalia > Diprotodontia > Phascolarctidae > Phascolarctos > Phascolarctos cinereus. The sequence continues at coordinate 187,491,657 of NW_027555625.1, forward strand.
CTGGATTTGATCTCAAGTCCTCCTGACTCCAAGGCCGGAGCTGTATCCACTACACCACCAACTGACTCATGTTGTTATTTTTTCTACTTCAGTAAAATACAGATCTGATAGATAATTTCTCCCTTGTTTCTCTGATCTGTTTATAATATGACCTTTTATAGCTAGCTCATGTATCCATTTAAAGTTAAATTTTAATGTGAGATCACGTAATATCCTAAATCTAATTTCTGCCAAGTCACAACTTGATTTCTCCAGTACTTTTTATCAAACAATGAATCCTTCCACCAATAACTGGGGTCCACACCCCTTCATGAAGAAAACTTATTAGTGAACAAGCAGGACCCAGTGTGCCTTGGTTCTGAAGACTGCTAAAGGCTATTCTCACCAGGCACTTGCTCACAGAGCAGGAAAGGGCTGTCTTAAAAAAATGGTCTACTTGGCAGTTTTGCTCATAATTCTTCTTAAGTAAAATTATGAATCACTTCCCCAATTGACAAATGGTCAAATAATATGAAAAAGCAGTTTTCAAGCAAAGAAATCTAAGCTAATTGTGGCCATATGAAAAAATAGAAATGCTAATTAAATCAACTGTGACATTCTATCTCACATCCATCAGACTGGTAAAATCAACAAAAAAAGGAAAATGGCAAATGTTGGATAGGTTTTTGGAAAATAAGCACATAAATCTCTATTGGTGGAGCTGTGAATTAGTATAGCAATTCTAGAAAATAGTTTGGAATTCTCCAAAATTTCTAAATTGTGTGTATCCTTTGACTCAGGAATACTATTACTAGGCCTATAACCAAAAGAAATCCAAGAAAGAGGAAAAGGTTCCATCTGTGCAAAAAAATTCATGGCCACTTTTTTTTTCACAGTGACAAAAAGCTGTAAATGAAGGAGACGACCATCCATTGGGGAACAGATGAACAAATTATGATACATAAATGTAATGTAATATTATTTTACAGTAAGGAATGATCATAGATAGCATCAGAGAAACCTAGGAAGACTTATATGAACTGACGCATAGTGAAGTAAATAGAATAAGAGGACAATTTATACTATAATAGCATTGTAAAATTGAATATTTGTGAAAAACTTAAGAATTCTAATCAATGTAATGATTAGCAGGAAATGGGCTGTCTTAAAAAAAAGTGGTCTACTTGGCAGTTTTGCTCATAATTCTTCTGAAGTAAAATTATGAATCACTTCCCCAATTGACAAATAGTCAAATAATATGAAAAAACAGTTTTCAAGCAAAGAAATTTAAGCTAATTGTGGCCATATGAAAAAATAGAAACTCTAATTAAGTCAACTGTGAGATTCTATCTCACATCCATCAGACTGGCCTTCCCCAAGATTCCAGAAGACCGATGAGGAATGTTGCCTATCTCCTAAGAGGTAATAGACTAATGAAATATGTAGAATGAGACATATTTTTGGACATGATTAATGTTGAATTTTATTTTTCTTGATTATTCATAACTGGCAAAAGGACATTATGTTTCTTCTCCCTCTTCCCCCTTTCTCCCGAAGATGAAGATTGTGAAAGATAAGAATATGAAATAATTGAAACAAAATTAAAAATATGGATCATAGAGTGTATTGTGATTCTGGAAGTAAGTATATGTCTCCTCAGAAGATGAAGATAAACACACAGCTCACACTTCTCATATCCTTTCTCCAAATATAGCACCTTAGCCTTGGTTATTGTCTTGGAAAGAAGGGAACCAGAGTCAGGCATAGAATTTTAGTGTAAGAAGAAATCTTAAAATCGATTGAGTACAACCCTGTCACCCTACTTCTGAGGCTCAGAGTAATAGACTGATTTGGGTCTAGAACCATGGGCATAGAGGTGAGAAAAGACTTGTATATTTTAGGTTATAAGGCAATAAATTTCTCCCTCAATAAATGAATGAATTATAGTTTGTTAACAAGATCACCCTGGCTGTGCCAGAAATGACCCCCACCACAATTTTGTGCCCCCATCTTCAACTCTACCTCTCTTTTCCTTTGTGCTTCTATGCAAATTCTTCTCTATACTTGTAGTGGTGCTTGTATTTTTGGTGTTGCATAGGAAACATGGAGAACAAAAAATGTATTCTGTTGCAAAACTTCTCACAGATCCCAAAGTGTATCTTCATTTCTCTTGACACCTCCAGAAAAACAAACTGACTATACCTTTAAGATATAGTATAAATAGACTTACATTTTAATAGCTAAAAGATTGAAAAATCCCTGAAATGAAAGTCAACGATGGTCTTTAAAATAGCTCTTCAGTACTATAGCCTGTATTCTAAATAATATGTTAATTTGATTTTTGAATATCAAGACATATGAAGAATATATTGACTGCTTCTCAGTTTTAACATTAAAACAAAAAATGTGATTTGAGATTGTGTATTTTGAATGACTACATAACTTAGTATTTGAATTTTTAGAAGTATAAACATTGTTTTAGGACATCAGAGGTGAATAGAGTTCAGAAATCTAGTCTAAATCCCTCACTTTACAAAAAAGGAAACTGAGGACTATAGAAATTAAGTGGTTTGTCCAGAGTCACACTATTGGTAGCCAGAGTTGGAATTAGATAGAAGCCAAATCTTTTGAGTCTAATGTATTTTTTTTCTCTTTTCCCCCCTCACCATCTACCTAAAGATCTGTCCGAAGGATCAAATGAAATCATGTATGTGAAGTACTTTGTCAACCTAAAGGTTTTCAAACCATCAAACACTTGTGATACAGCAAGGAGCTATGTGTGTTTGGTTTCCAGGCTCACTCCACAGAAGCAGATTCCAACCCATATATAATCTCAGACAGTTTTCTGGGGATACAGAGAAGATATGTGACTTGCCCATGGTCACACAGCCAGAATCTAAGTCTTTCAGACTACAAGTCCAAAACTTTAACCACTATGCCACTATGCTTAACATTACTCACACCTCCATCCCACCAGCTGTCACCATTCACCTTGCACCTACACAGTCATCCACCATCTACCACCATCACCATTTTCTTCTTCCTCCTCTCCTTTTTCTTTCTCTTTTTTTTACTATTATCACTATCTTTATATAACATTGTTTATTTCTTTGTACAATAACATCCATATGCCGTTTTAAAAAATTATTAGTATGTTTAAGAACTATATGATAAGTAACGACAAACTATTAATATATAACACATTATTTTAAAGTTATACATCAATGGAAACTAGTGCATCTAAACAGTTTTATTTCCCAAGGGAGATATGTACCGCCGGTGTGATAAGATTACAAAGCAAACAAACAAGCAGATAACATTATGTTGTTTGTCTTTCTCATTCAATTTGTGCTGTGATCCTTTGTGTTATATGTGGGTGTCATATTGATTTATGTACTTACAATAGTCCTCTCCCTTTTTTTTAGGGGGGAAGCAAGTTGGGAGGGATGAGGACAGCTGAAAGATGAGAATCAATCAGTTGAGTAAAATTCTATCATTTCTATTCTGAAAATTGAGGCTTTTTGACTTGTTACATCATTATAATTTAATGGCTCTGTTATCTCATACATGTGGGCACTCCTTTCCCTGGGTCCAGATTACAATTCACTTAAAAGAGCTCATTATCAGTTAAAAAATGATTCAATAATATTCTTTGGACACCTGGGCAACAAGTATCAACAAGGATAAAAGACAGTAGAGGTAGATGGCTGCCAGAAGAACATTCATTAATGGAAGGGTTTCTCAGAAGAAATACTTCATAAGAAGTGACAGATAACTTGGGAATCAGAAGACCTGGGTTCAGGTCTTGATTCTACCACTTACACTGCTAACTGGTGGAAGCAACTTTAGAACCTAAAGCTTCAGCTTCTTCATCTGTAATATAAGGGAGATAATATTTGTGCTGTCTTATCTAACAAGAGTTTTACGAGAGTCAAATGAGATAGATAATTCATATGTAATTATTGATTCAGATAAAGCTCTGAGTTCAATCATGGAGACTTCTCAATAATTCTCTCTTTGGTCTACAACTAGTGTTTCCCCTGGGAAACATCAAAATTTTGCAAAGTTTAAAAAAAAAAAAAAGGAAAATGGGTCTCAGCTACCATTAAGGTGTTCAGCTACCAAAACATTAAATTTAGGACAGGCTTTATTTCACCTAAAGTGAAAATACTAAGAACTCATAATCTGGCACATAAACAAGCGAATTTATTCTCCTTCCGACAGTGATAATCTCTACCTCCCCACAAATTTACGTTGTCCTCCCAGTATATAGTACTTCCTTGGATACTTCTCCAAAGCAAGGGGAAAGGACTCGTTGCTACTGAGTCAAGCTCACCATTTTGGTAAGCACCTATGTATCCTCTCAGTTCAAAGTATTACTTTCAGCACCCCTGCCCTCAACCCGCACCAACTCAGGTTAAGGTCAGAGTTTGCTGCTCCACAATGTGTCTTTGGTTGCTGTTGCTCCTGACCTCTGGCTACCAGTTAATGCAGTTGTTCTCTGTTAAGTCTAGGAAGATGTTCTAGGCACTTTATCAGTCTAGTAGCTCCTTGCTGTTCTGCCATTGCCTTCATCTATTGTCATCCTTGAATCCTCTGTCTCTCCTCTCATGGGAGGAGTGGGTATAAAATACTTTGTTCCCTAATATGTATGTGTTTATGTATGTGTGTATGTATGTATATGTATACGCACATATATATGTATATACATATATGTATGTGTGTATTTATTATGTTTATGTATATATGTGTGTATTTATTATGTTTATGTATATATGTGTGTGTGTGTGTGTCTGTGTGTGTGTGTGTGTATATATATATATATATATATATATTTATTTATTTATTTATATACACCCACACACACGTGTGTATCAGACTGCCATCTAAGAATATAGTCAATGGTGTTCTGCTGGCTCTGGTTCACTCGGGTAACTTGTATCCAATTGTAGCCCTTTTAAAAAGCTAATCCTTAGAATGCTACTCAGGTGAACTATTCATGAACTTTATCATTAATATGGGTTCAACTGGGCAACAGAACAGCTAATGTGAGGCACAGAGTTCATACATTTTCAAGGATTTATCTCTGTCAAAGTAAGTTTACTCCTTATAAAGGAAATATCTGCTATAACTCTGTCTAGCTATTAAGAAGTATCCTGGGGAAGCTAGGTGGTGCAGTGGATAGAGCACTGGCCCTAAAGTCAGGAGGACCTGAGTTCAAATCCAGCCTCAGACCAAATATTTGACACTTACTAGCTGTGTGACCCTGGGCAAGTTACTTAACCCCAATTGCCTTAAAAAAAGAAAAGAAAAGAAAAGAAAGGCATGTCCTGCTATAGAAATTCATATGTGAAAGTCTGCCAGTTCCCATGTCATATCTTCATCAAGGATATTTTTAATGAATGTATAAGTGTCTGTCATAAAAAAATGATATTTTGTGAAATATTAAAAGAAGTGGAGAAAGGCTTCTAGCATATTGGACTGATCTTTTACAAAGGATTTATTGAAAACCAAGGAGAAGATTTACAGGATGAGAAGGCATCAGTGAGTTGTCATACACACCAGTGGATCACATTTAGATTGCAGGTCCACTGAAGGAACAAATGGAGAGGGCAAGGATGCATGTGCTCCTGTCATTTCCTCTTTGATGCTTTCTCCATTCCCCTGCTTGTCTGAGTTTAAAGTATCTGGCAGAAATATTTGGAAAATTAACTAAAGAATGGCAGAATAGAAAGAGATATTCTACTTTGTTCATAAAATATTAATACTTTCCCCCTCTATTACTATAAAATATCGGCTTTTTTGTAGCATACTTATTACACGTTTAATGACATAAAACCATCAAAAAATTGGAATCCTTATTATAGCTCTATAAGCATTTTAACATCCCATGGAGACATAATAACAACATTCAATGTTTGGGAACTTGTAGGATCACCTTAGCACATATTTGCCAATTCATATTTATATTTTGGTGTGCTATGTTCACAGCCAGTTGTATTTTGTTGTCGTTGTAGATAGAATCTGAAGTAGGTAGGTTAAAATAGTTAGGAATCATCAATAGTTCTTGAAGTTACCTCAGAGGCCACCTATTCCAAACACTTCATTTTATAGGTGAACAAAATGAAACAGTAGTTTAAGCAGCTAGTTCAGGGCTATGTAAGTAGTAAACACTGGATGCAAGATTTAAACCCAACTCTAGAGCCAGAGTTTTCACATCTCTCCACTGTATCATTGTAAGCCTTATTTTCTGACCTTGGAGTTCTGGGCTTCTATATATTCACAGAAACTTCAATTCGATTAGGGGTCCTTAAACTACGATTTTTTTTTAAATTGACAACTATATTACAATATAATTGGTTTACTTCATAATCATAAATATTTTATTTCATGCATCTGAGTGCCTTCCCTCTGAAATTATCTCTAATTTGTCCCATACGTAGCCTATTTGTACGTAGTTGTTTGTATGTTGTCTCTACCATTATATTATAAGTTCCTTGAGAACAAGGGCTGGGTTTTTTTTTTGTTTTTATTTTTTTATGCCCTTAAAACTTATTACAGTGTGTGTCACATAGTAGACACTTAGCAGATGCTTGTTGACTTGAAATGTTCATAGACTTCATCAGACTCCCAAAGGGATCATTGATACAAAAGGATTTCGAACCCCTGAATCAGAGCCTTTGAAGATAAAATAGGTGAAGATTGGGAAAGAAAAGGGAAGACTAATCCTCCCATTCCCCTTCCTCTCATTGCAGAAAGATACTGCTTCTGCATAGCAAGTAGAATATTTTGCATAATTCCGTATTACATAAGAAAGATTGATTTATTGTGCCTGGCTCCAGAGGAGAGAATGAAATGGATAGAATTTACAAGGAGGTAAATTTTAATTCAAGTCAATGAATATTTTAAAAAGCCTACCACGTATGTGGCAATATGCTAGGTATTAGAGATAGAAGTACAAGAATGAAGTAAACTTTCCCCTTAAAGACTTTACATTCTTTTGGAGGTAGATTGCATGTCCATGTAAATAAATACAAAGGAAAACAAAGTAGTTTCAAGAGGTAAAGAATGCTAATTATTGGAAGGATTGGAAAAGTCCTGTGGTACTTCCTATAGAGACCTACATTTTATCTGAGTAATTGTTGATTAACACTGTCCATCGAGTGATGTTCGGTAAAACAAAACTATAGTCACCAAAATTAATTATACTATGAAAATAAAAGTAATAAAGTTGACCAGAAAAGAAACTCCATGTCTTTCTCATTTTTGTTTTAATTACTGTTTGAAGTCCATTTTTTCTTCTAAAAACTAGTTGTCTATATTTTACCCTGCTTTCACCTGTTGTGAAATTCAACCAAATTTTTCTATGTAATGAGTGTTTCCTGAAGTTGTGAGCTGATAATATTCTAAAATTAACTTGAGATACAGCAGTGGGAATTAATATCTCAGGAATGAAGAGTTGATGAACTATAATTTCCCTTCTCACTCTAGGACTCTATAAGTTTGGTTACTTAATTCTTAAAAGGATGTGGAATGAGGAATGTGGGGATCAGGGCTTCAGAATAATTATTGATAGTTAACCCTAGCAACACTTATTCTCCTCAATAAGAGCCATTTATAGGATGCTGGATACCAATTCAACCATTCTTTACTTATTCTGTACGTAAGGCTAATATGGTCAGAGAATCTAGAAATAAAGCAGAGAGAGAACTTTCTCCTGTGAATAGACAAGGGAGTGTGCAGATCCTGATGTGCGTGACACTGGATTTCATCATTCTGGAAATAATCATATTTTGCCTTTTTAGGATCTGCCGTTTGTCAAAAATTTTATGGCCTGTTGGTTAAAAACTATTGAACATTTTGCATGTGATGAAAGGTCTAAAGAAATGTTTGAATGGAAGAGATTAAACCTTCACATGATTCACAGGTGCAAAGTTCTCTGGAAAGTCTAGATACATCAATATGGTGTTCCCTTATGATTTCCAGAACCTGCTTATTGCCATTGAGATAAGGGATTTCTGAATTCAACACAACACAAAATTGTTATGCTTCTACTACTACACGCAAGCCATATGCTAGATGTTACGTATGGAAAATTGCAAAAGGAAACAGTCCCTGTCTTCAAAGAATTTACAGCCTAAAAATCGATTTAAGTAAAGAAGTATAATATAAGATAGAATGTGGCAATGCCAAGTTTGAGAGTTAGAGAAAATGGTTAGAAACTTGAGGAGACTTAATTTTTACTTGAAAAGAAGCAGTGTCAGAGAAATTTTCACAGAGGAGGTGGCATCTGAGTTTGGCCTTGAATAAATGGAGCAACTTCAAAAGATACAGATGGGGAGGGGGGAAGTTATCTTTTTCAAATACAAGGGATGACATCAAGAAAAGCATGAGGATAAGAGACAGCAAAACAAGGAAAGGAGTGAAGTATATATGGACAAAGTCACATCCTCTTTTTGTCAGTTTCCTAACCTATAAAATAAGATATTAATAGTACTCATCTCCCAGGATTGAGGATCAAAGGAGATAATATTTGAAAGGTGTTTTATAAACTTTAAATCACTATATAAATGCTATTTAGTACTACTCCTACTTGTACTACTGGTATATAAAATGAAGTGATACCATTTGGTTGAAATTAATGATAATTATTTGAAAAGAGATCACCATGGAAACAAAATACATTCGAAGAGATAGGGCAATGTTCTGAAGAACTCGATAAGACTCTCCAAACTAAATCTAGACATATCTTGATATTCAGTAGATTCAATGAAAAAGTGGGAAAAGATAAGGTTCAGTAAAAATCAGTTGGAATAAATGCATCAGGAAGAAGGAATGAATGAGGCCAAAGACTTGTAGTCTATACAGAAGATGTATTTCTTATATCATTAATACCTTGAAGAAAAGAATGGAAAGGTCCTAAATGTGTAAAGCACTGAATAACACCACAATAAAACAATGAGATTGTATTTTGACAGATTAGAAATTACTGCTTAATAATGGAGAAGTTCATCAATCAACTCTGAGTAGAGCAAATATATATTTTTTAAAAAGTCAGAAGAAAAAATAAAAGTGGGAAAAGGCATAAAATGAAGACTCCAACTTGACTTATTTTAAAGTTTTAGATAAAAAAATAGAGTATGAACAGAAGAAAGGCCATCAGCACCAATTGCAATAGTTCCATAGAAAATTTTAACAGAAGCAAATGAATTGCTATAATAAAGAATTAAAGAATACCAAAAGGATCTTAGTAAAGATTTGATTTATTTGCAAAAGAGAGAGTTATGGCAGCACAGGGCACAGCTAGCTAAGAATTCAGACTCATATAATAACCTTGCTGAGAAATATGACGGAAATATGTTAGAAATACTGATTCATAAAAGAGAGAAAAGCAGTAGAAGAAAGACAAATTTTATTTATTTTTATTTTACTCAGAAATACAACTATGTAAAGTTATCTTAAGGACATTTAAGGAAGTAAATGTGAGGAGGACAATGAATGGAACAAAAATGAACTAAATCTACAAAGACATTTTATAACATACCCTTTTTTTGGCATAACATACCCTTTTGACTATAAAATACAGTTAACCGTTATATATTGACTCTAATATAATAGTCAAAATGTACATGTAGACACTGAAGAGAGCTAAGACGAAAAGTAGCTGGTTTGGGCCAAATGTACAAAGAGAAGATCTGTACTAGAAATGATACATTTGACATGTCATTGAATGATGAATTTACAAGGTATCTGAAGCAGGAAACAATAATAAGACATAGGGAACAATTTAGAATTTATTATTACCAAAAAAAGGGGAGGAGGAAGAGTAATTGATAGAACATCAATAGCTACTGTCTTTATGCCTACATTCCTATTTGTATTAAATGAAAATAATATACATAATTTCAGGGTATCCTGGAAGTTGTTATTAGAACAGAACATTCATGCTTCTACATCTTTGCCATCACAAAATTGACTGAAATACATAGAGGATATAAGCTCCGATGTCTGCTTATTGTTTATTGACTATATAAAAGCATTTGATTTAATAGAGCAAAACACCAACTTCATAGAGATCCTCTAAAAAGAAGGTAGCTCCCACACACACATATAAATAATATTAGATTGCTTGAAAGGCATGAGAACAGCAGTAAGTTTGTTTAATAATCTTCTGATTATTAGTACCAAGCAAAGCATAAAACATGGAGATATATGCTCGCCCCCCCCAAAAAATGCCATTGTCATGTAAGAGATCCAAGTAGAAGAGGAGCTTCTTACAGATATTGAAGTCCCCCAGATGATCATTTGTAGATGACTTTTTGCCAGTTAGTAAATACTAGAGAATCCCTTAGTTGAATTCTGTAGTCCAGCCTAACCAAATACATAGAAATCAGTAGATAAGTCAATGATATTTAATAAGTGTCTATACTATGTCAAATCCTGCACTAGGCACAATGATACAAATACAGAAAAATGAAACAATATCTATTCTTAATAAGTTTATAGCCTAACAGGAAAATAATGTGTGCGTATATGTGTGTATATATGTATATGTGTGTATTCACATATATTATATATATATATATATATATAATATAATATTATATATATTAATATATATTATATATGTGTGTTATATATGTATATGTACATGTGTGTATATATATATATTATATATATACAATATACATATATATGTTATACATGTACATATATACATATACATGTACACACATATGTGTGTGTGTGTGTGTATATATTATATATATATATATATATATATATATATATATATGTAGTCTAGTGAAATGTAATCTAGTTATAGAGGAAGAACACTAACAGTAGGGGGGATCAGGAAAAGCTTCATTTAGAGGGCTCTGCTTGAGCTGTGTCTTGAAGGAAGAATGGAATTCTTTGCAACAGAAGTAAGAAGGTATGGATTCCAGGCATGTAGGATAGACAACGCAAAGGAATGGAAATAGAATACCATGACAAAAGAACAAAGAGATAGGCCTGGCTTTATAACACAGATTGCAGGAAAGGAAGTGATGTACATAAGGAGTACAGGAGATGGGCTGAGAAGAGCCTATGAAGGGCTATAAAAGTGGAAAAAGCCAGATTACAAAGAATTGATAAATGAAAGAAGAGAAAATAGAGAAAATGAATGTGGTTGTCTTTCTCTAAGACAAGCCGAAAAAGAAAGGAGAGATATACCAAGAAAAACCAAGTGAGTGAAGAATTCCAGTTGCCTGAACTGTGATAAACAGTTATATGGACAACCAATAGAGGTCATTCATCAGTGTAGATATCTTAGACAGACATTGCAATTGGACAATAAGTAGGCCCCCAAAGTGAAAAGGAGGAGGTGGCAGGGTAGAGTGTCCATAGGAAATTGTAAATTTTTTTAATTGGCCCAAACTTCTCCCTGAAAGACATACATTTTCTTCTTACCATTCTACCAGTATTGTAGTATGGTGGCAAACTATTTAACATCACAGTCTTTAATTAAAATGAATATAATCCAAAAGACATACAGGATAGGCAAATATTGCAACCTACATAAGTAGAGAGAATACCAACATCAATAAGATCACAGATCCACTTCAGAATTTTGAATCTCAACCTATATTCAATGACTTGTATTGACTCTGCCTTAGAAATATATTATAGAATTTTATGTTTAAAAGGAAAAAACAGTCCTCCCCTTTCTCATGCCAAACTTAACATAGGCTGAAATTCATTGCAAAAATCATATTATGAAGGAAAGTGTTTTAAAGTGGTGCTTTCAAACTCAAATAATAATGAAGACCACTAACTGGATACAAGGAATCCTGCAGACCACACATTGACTTAGAAAACCACATATTAACACTATCTATATTTATTGTATATTTATTTATTTTGTTAAATATTTCCCAATCAGATTTTAATCTAATTTGGTAGCAATTGAGAATACTGTGGGCTTCATTCAACCAAAACAATACCTGTTTGACACCTCTATTTTAAAGGATTTTGCCAAAGAAATGAAGTGAAAAAGAAAATGGGCTGGTCATATGGGTAAGATGGTCATCGTCTTTGTGAGAACCCTAGGACATTGGATAGTTTCCTGATGGCAAACCTATGGGTGGGCATGGACAAAAGTCACACAAAATGGGCAAGCATGTATGTTTTGCCCTTATCATTGGAAGGAATACTAGTGTTAATGAGGTCATAAATCCATTTCTTCTTTGAGTATAAGTTTATGATGCTATCACTTGAACTGACTCTTTCTTAGAATTACATTGTACAGTACGACGTCTTAGAAGGAAGAATAATTTTCCCATTTCTTACTCCCCACTACTGCTTTGCTCTATACTGAGCTTTCTCCCATACATTAATAGAGTGTGTGGTGTAAAGAAACATCAATGTACTAGAAATTAAGAGAGATCTAGGTACTAGTTTCATTATGCATTGGCCATGTTAGTTTTGGCAAGTAACTTAACCTTGATGAGTCTCATTATCTTCATCTTTAAGATGCATATGTAATAGCTAAACTCTACCTTACAGGATTGTTGTAAGGACCAAATGAGATAATGGCTACTCAGTAATAAAGCATTATACTTCAGTGTTAGCTGTCTTGGTAGGAGACATAATCTTCTTTTGACTCTGACACTAATGCCTGTTATATGACTTCACTCAAGCCCTCTAACCTATTTTTTTATCCATTATAATCTTAAAGGAATTGACCTACCCTGTCCTTTAATATGTTTCCCCTCCCCCAATAGCCTTTTATGCTGTTAGTCCTATTCTGTGGAAACCCAATAAACTTTTACTGACTGACTTTAAGACACTGGTTATTTAAAATATGTCCTTTAAGAGACATCATTGAGTATGAACAATTGTGCTTTGCAACCTTTAAAAGAAGGCAATACATAAATCTAATATACCATTTTATGTTAAAATACTTATGCATTTTAAGTCATTAAAAGCCTTTTCTTCTTCTTTTTATGCCAATTCCATCACATACAACTCTCACACTCAATCTTTGAGGTCTAGTTGTCCTTATTGAGATGTGTATTTGGGTAGGTTGTATCTTTTGTTGTTGTTGTTGTTCTGGCATAAATGCTGCTTTAAGAAAATAACTTTTCAAAGAGAGGTAAGAAATGTGTTCCCATATAACCTGAGATATATTCATTCATTGAACTTGTCAAAACCCAACCACTTAAGTTGCTAAAAGAAAGGGCTAATGCGTTTCCCATCCTCTAAGGGTCAATCTAATCTGTACCCTGCTCAATGTCATACTGCCATCTCATAAGTTACTGAAGGCAAAGAATAGAGACTATTTCTCTTTTCTCTTTCTACAGTTGAGCTACAATTACTTTTTGTTTGTTTCAGAGAGATTTAGAGAACAAAAATGCTTTTTAAAAAACATTAGGAGTTAAGCAGATGAAAAGTTTTAGGTAAGTGGTGAAAGAAGTTCATACTTTGTACACTTTCTAATGTATATGTGAATTTTAAATGATAGCAAAGATCTCCTTCACAAAACATAAGCATGATCATGGAAATGACTCTGTGTGATTGATTGATCCCCAGTTCTGAGGAGCTTCATAGTTACTAGGTCACACTGACTCATTATAATATACAGCAAGACACACTGTTTACTTTGTGCTGCTTGGTGGTGCAGTGGATAGAGAGCCTGCCATGGTGTCATTGGGACCTGTGTTGAAATTCGGCTTCATACACGTACTAGCTATATGATTCTGGGAAAGTCATCCAACCTAATTTGCCTATAAAATGAACTAGAGGAGGAAATGGTAAACCAGTATCTCTGCCAATAAAACCCCAAATGGGGTCACAGACATGACTAAAATGACTCAACAACAATACATTATTCACTCTATAGAAAGTATACTTGCTTATATTATTTTATTCAGTCATACTGAAATATTAAAAATGGTAAAATAAAGGTCAAAATGGTTGTGTTTGGGAAGCAGAGCCAAGATGGTGGAGTAAAAGCAGTGACTTGCTTGAGCTCTCCCCCAGACTCCTCCAAATACCTGTAAAAAATATGCCTCTAAACAAATTCTAAAGCAGCAGAACCTACAAAAAGACAGAGTGAAACAAATTTCCAGCCCAAGACAGCCTGGATGGTTGATCAGAAAGGTATATCATGCCAGGTGGGGAAAGGAGCTCAGTTTGGCGTGGGCATACAGGTAAACCAGGCCTCAGCAAACTTGGAGCAGGCCTCAGAGGGCTGAATCACAGGCAGCTGTGGCAGTTTCCAGACTTTTCAACCCGTGAACAGCAAAGACAACTTAAAAGGTCAGTGGGAAAAGTCTATGACTGCAGTGAGAGAGAGAAGATCAGTCCAAGTCCCAGTTCCTGAGCATGGCCCCAGGGCAGTGGCTGCTTCCAGACCTCTCTGCCCAAAGACTGAGGAGGACTCAAGTGGCTGATCAGACAGGGATTGCAGGGATCTCTTTTCCAGTGCTGAGGCAGGATTCTCTTGCTTTGCCTATGCTTAGATCTGGGTCACAATTCTGGGTGGTGGTTCTGGGGCAAGGAGAAGTGCTGGCATGGTGGAGCAGAGAAAATCCTCATCACAGTTCCAAGGCAGAAAAGGGTGCTTGTGATCACTTATAGATCAGAGCACAGGCCAGGAAAGGAGTAAACACCTTGTACTTTATCGTACCACCTTGGAAGAACTGAAAATTTACAGGTTCCTAGAAGTATCTCTGAAAACAGCTGCACAAAACCCCTGAAGCTTGGGACAGTACCTTCTCCACACTGGAAGCAGACCCTTACCTTAACAAAGAGTTTAAAAGTTAAGTAATTAGCTGGGAACGTGAGCAAACAAAGGTGCAAAAAAAGTCAGATCATAGAATCTTTCTTTGGTAACAAGGAAGATCAAAACATACAAGCGGAAGAAGACAACAAAGTCAAAGCTCCTACATCCAAAGCCTCCAAGAAAAATATGAATTGGTTACAGGCCATGGAAGATCTGAAGAAGCAAGCAAGAGAAGCAGAGGAAAAACTGGAAAGAGAAATGAGAGTGATGCAAGAAAATTATGAAAAACAAGTCAACAGCTTGCTAAAGGAGATCTAAAAAAATACTGAAGAAAATCACTCCTTAAAAAATAGCCTAACTCAAATGGCAAAAGAGGTCCAAAAAGGCAATGAGGAAAAGAATGCCTTCAAAAGCAAAATTGGCCAAATGGAAAAGGAAGTCCAAAAGTTTACTGAAGAAAATACTTCCTTAAAAAATAGATCCAGGAGAGAAAATTTAAAAATTATTGGACTACCTGAAAGTCATGATGAAAAAAAAAGCCTAGACATCATCTTTCAAGAAATCATCAAGGAAAACTGCCCTGTTATTTTAGGACCAGAAGGTAAAGTAGAAATTGAAAGAATGCACTGGTCACTTCCTGAAAGAGATCCCCAAAGCATCTCCTAGGAATATTGTAGCTAAATTCCAGAGTTCCTAGGTCAAGGAGAAAATATTGCAAGCAGCCAGAAAGAAACAATTTAAGTATTGTAGAAACACAATCAGGATAACACAAGATTTAGCAGCTTCTACATTAAAGGACCACAGGGCATGGAATATAATATTCCAAACGGCAAAGGAGATAGGATTATAACCAAGAATCACCTACCCAGCAAAACTGAGTATAATCCTTCAGGGGATAAAATGGTCATTCAGTGAAACTGAGGACTCTTAAGGATTCTTGATGAAAAGACCAGAGCTGAATAGAAAATTTGACTTTCAAATACAAGACTCAAGTGAAACATGAAGAGGTAAACAAGAAAGAGAAATCATAAGGGACTTATTAAGGTTGAATGGTTTACATTCCTGCATGGAAAGATGATACTTGTAACTCATGAGATCTTTGTCAGTATTAGGGTAGTTGGAGGGAAAAATTATATGTATGTGTGTATAGATAGATAGATAGATAGATAGATAGATAGATAGATAGATAGATAGATAGAGGACACAGGGTGAGTTGTAGATGAAGGGGTGATATCTGGACAATAAAATTGAGGGATGAGAGAGGATTATACTGGGAGGAGAAAGGGAGAGGTAGAATGGAATAAATTATCTCACATAAAACAGACAAGAAAAAGCTTTTATAGTGGAGGGGAAATGGGGAGAAGGTAAGATGGAATGAGTGAATTTTGTTCACATTGCATTTGGCCTAAGAAGGGAATACCATACAAACTCAATTGCATATGGAAAACTATCTTACCCTACAGCAAAATAAAGGGGAAGGGGATAAGGGGGAGGGATAATAAAGGGGAAGGCAGGGGGAGGGGACAATCAGAAGCAAACACTTCTGAGGAGGGACAGGGTAAAAAGAGAGAGTAGAATAAATGGGGCCTGGGATAGGATTAAGGGAAATATAGTTTTCCACAGCATGACTACTATGGAAGTGTTTTGCATGAATACACATGTATAACCTGTATTGAGTTGCTTGCCTTTTCAATGAGGGTGGGTGAGGAGGGAGGAAGGGAGAAAATTTGGAACCAAAATTAAAAACATATGTTAAAAATTTGTTTTCACTTGCAACTGGGAAATAAGAAATACAGGAAATGGAGCAGAGAAATCTATCCTGCCCTACAGGAAAATAGAAGGGGAAAGGGAGAAGAGAAGGGGGAGAGATAGAAAGGAGGGCATATTAGGTGAAGGGGTATTCACAATGCATGCCATCTTGGAAGGAGGTGCAAGATGGGGAGAAAATTTGGAACTCAAAATCTTGTGGAAGTGAATGTTGAAAACCAAAAATAAATAAATAAAAAAAAACCCTTTGAGTTCCAAATTCTCTCTCTACTTTTGATTTGTTTTGTTGATTGTCTAGACTTAAAGAAAGTGATGGTGAAAATGTTAACAATGCAGGTCAAATTTGAAAGTGTGCAGGTACCTTCTTTTTTAATTAGAGAGCTGGTTGTTAAATATTTACCAGCACACCACCCATTAGTCCATACCAATTCTATACTACTTCTTCAATGATATCAGGGAGGTACAGGCAAATGTGTCTTCTTTGGGAGCAAGCTTAATCATTTTAATTTTATTGAATTCTTGTGGAGTTCTTTCCATATACATTGTCACTACATATATTGTTTTCCTGGTCCTGCTTGCTTCACCTTTGCATTGGTTCACATAAGCTTCTCCATACTTCTCTGTATTCATTTAAATTTTCTTCAATTGATTATTTATTTATTTTAAACATTCTTTCCTTTTCAAATTTGAGTTCCAAAATCTCTTCTTCCCTCCCATCCCTTCCCTTACCTATTGAAAATGCAAGCAATGTGATATTTATTTCTGATGACTTAAAAGCTAAAGAGCTATTTATTAACATTTCTTCAAACATGTAGTAGGTAATAATCCCATGCCAAGTATAAAATGAAACTTTTCAGGAGCTGCTTTTCCCCCCTTTTTGAATAATAAAATCCCCTTTTGTTTGAAAAAAAAATGACTTTGCTTGGTGTGCATAAGGATTCTCATATCCCTTGCAAGAACTGTTCCTTTGAGTAGTCCCACAACTCACCTTCTTTCCAGGGTATTTGTAATGGTATAATGAGATTATAAGTCTCAAATATACAGATTGGCCAAAAGTTTATATAAACTTTAAAGCACTATAGAAATGGTTTCAAACGAATTCATTATTCGTAATCGTAATCTTAAACTATGCTTTCATATGATTTCTTGTAGTTTAAATTTGGGTCTTATAAATGCAAAAAGAAAAAAAAAACATGATAGATTAATATAGCACACTGATTATACAGAAATAAGGTGGGATTTAAGTGTGCAATACTCATGTAGAGACAACTATCCCCAACAATATTCATTTAATTGAACTTTCACAAATATGTATGTGTATCTTGACTCCTTTTGCCTTTTATTCATTCCTTCTATCACAGGATAAGAGATCTGGAGCTGGAAGGGACTATGGAGGCCCTGTAATATGAACTCCTAATTTTTACAGAGAATAAAACTGATGCCCAGGGGGATTATGTGACTTGCCCAAGGCTACACAGATAGTAAGCATCAGTAAGAATACTAAAATTTCACAGACTCTAATGTAAGGTACAGAGACACAAAGGACCATAGAGAGAGGTTATGTGAAACTATATGGGACACAGTATAATTCCACTATTTCAATGCTTGCCCCCCCCAATTCTCTTCAAACAGGAAAAATTTACAAAGGAAAAATAAATGAATAACCAAGAAGCAGTAGTAATATCGATATAAGAGTACTGTTCGACCGTATGTGGGGGTGGGGGAAAGGAAGGGAAATTTGGACAGCTGCTGAGCAGGTGGCAAGAAATTAGGGTTTGATGGGTAGATGGGAAGGTGGGCTTTAAAAAAGTAGCCTGACCCAGCTAGATAAAATATGTTAAATATGTCCTTGTTCACAAAAAAAAAAATCTCAGGCTTGGAAGTTAGTATGACAGATTAAACTAAATATTTATTACAGTGTTGAAATATGATTTAAGAATTGGGAAAATTGAGTGGAAAGAGACCTGGCATTTGAACCACACCTCTATAGTTTTACATTCCCCATCTTTGAGAGGCACTATGACAGAAGGAATAGAGAGTTGGACTTAACCATCAGGAAGGCTTTGGTTTGATTCCTTCCCATGAGAAAACCTCTCTGAGCTTCACTTTCCCCATCTCTAAGATGAAAGGCTTATATTTTACCTGTAAAATCCTTTCCACCTCTCCATGATCTTCAGTCTGACATGTGTAGTTGGTCATCAATAATAAGCCATTTCTTCTATGAGGCTCAATTTCCCCACCTGTAAAATCAGGCTGATATAACCTACACCTGCCTACCTCACAGAGCTGTTGTTCACACTTCATTTATTCATTTATTAACCTTCTATCTCTCTTATACTATCCATCTTATACTTCTGTCAATTACCACTTGTCTCAACCCCCCTGCCTCAACATACCACTTCCTTCTCCTTGCACTACTTTCCTTCATACCAGACTACTTCTTTCTCTCTTTCACTTTCTTCTGGTTTTCTTTAGCTCTTTTTATCTCCTGTAAACTCTGTTCTCTTTCTTCCTGTATACTTAATAACAGGCTTTCATTTACCTTCCCTACAAAGTCTCTAGCAATTCAGGCCCCAAAGGTGGATGGTGATATTTGAGGGGAGATAAAATGTCAGGGATTTTTAACCAGAATTATCTAGATTGGCTCTCTAAACTGCCCCCAAATCATTGGGCAATTATCCTTCATATTGCTATGATCACTAAGCTCTGGAAGTTAGGTGTTTTTTATTAAGACTGCTAAGGAGCTGTGAACTGGATGACTCAGGGAAAGAATAAGAATGGCAGGATAGAAACTAAACCATGGGTAATAGCTAATGTTCTACATCCAATCAAATTGGGGGGAAATAATATTTGAAAGGTGGCCTATAAGGAAATGTCATGGCACCATGCAGAGAACTAAAATGACTTCATTATCCTGGGTGAAGCAGCAAAATTCCACCAGGTTATGATCACTCCAATTTTGATAGTACTTTCAGGCTAATAAAGTTATAAGGTAGATATAAGATTAATATAAGATAGATATAAGTAAGTATAAAACTTATAGGAAGTAAGTATAAAAACTTATAAGAAGATGGAACTTAGAAGAATGGATGGGTTATAAAGAGACAGATTTAGGCTTGATTTACAGATGGAAAAAATTTCTAAGAATAGAGCTCTCAAAAAAGTGTAATGGATCACTTCAGGAAGGAATGGGTTCTTTCTCTGAAGAGACCTGTAAGCAGCTCTAGATGACTACTTGCTGGTTAGTTATAATTGGGATTCTTGTTCAGGTATATTTTTTATTAGAAAACCAGAAATGTCTAGCAACTTTGAGACTCCCTGATGCTGTGCAAATTTTACAGCATCATCACATCCTCACTCTTATATATCCCAGTGGTCATAGAAGTGGAAGTGGAATCTCTACCTTTCACCAAGGCTATTCCTTTTCTAACTGTGTCCTTGAACCTTTTCTCTCCTATTGGATTTTTCATAAACAGGCATTCCCATTTTCTCATAAGCTTTCTTACAAGTCTTTTTTAAATTTATTTAATAGGGGTTTATTTTCTCTCTTTCCCACCTTTCCCTACTCCTCATTTTTTTTTATGTATTTCCAACACTTTCTCTGCACAGATTACATCTCATCTCCCAACAAACATGTTCAGTTCTCCAACACTTTTTTTAAAAAAGGTCTCCTTTCACAAATATGCCCTATTTAGCTTTTGTCCCACATCTTTTTGTTCCTTACTGCCCACCTTTAAAACTTTCTCTGTTCATAATACATCCATGTCCTTGCTACTTAGTCATTCCTCAAACCCTTATGGAAGTTTCTGATGCAGGTTGGAAGGCAAACCAAGATCACAGAGTAGAGAAGCATTCAGCTGAGCTCTCCTAAATTCTCTTCCAAATGACTCTAAAATAACACCTCAAATCAAATTCTGGAGAGACAGAACCAACAAAAGGTTAGGTGAAACAATTCTACCTCAAGGCAATTTAGGAGGTTAGCAGGAAATGTCTCTTTTATGGGGTGAACACAGAAGTACAACAGGTCTGAAGCTTGTGAGAGTGTTCCCTCCAGCCTCCAGAGCAGAGACAAACTTTAACATAAAGTTAAAAGTAAAAAAAAAAAATTCTGAAAAATGAGCACACACGAAGAAAGAACCTAATCATAATAAGTTACTGTGGTGACAGTTACTATGTGACCAAGACACAAACCCAGAAGAAAATTATGCCCAAGCAGCTATAAGCAAAACCTCAGAGAAAAAATCTGAATTGGCTACAAGCTCAACAAGAATTCCTGGAAGAGCTCAAAAGGGATTTTAAAAATCAAATAAAGAGAGATTAGAAAAAGTAAATGACAGTAATAAAGAAAATTATGAAAAGAAAGTCAACAGGTTGGTAAAAAAGGAAAATAAAAAATGCTGAAGAAAATATAATCTTAAAAAGCAGAACTGGTCAAATGGTAAAAGAAGCACAAACATCCATTGAAGAGAAGAACTCCTTAAAAAGTAGAATCAGCCAAATGAGGAAAAAAGAAGTACAAAAGATTGGTGAAGAAAACAATTCCTTAAATATCAGAATTGAGCAAATAGAAGCTAATGAATCTATAAGACATCAAGAAACAGTAAAAAAAGAAATTAAAAAAAAAAGAAAATGTGAAATAGCTCACTGGAAAAACTAATGTCCTGGAAAGCAGATTGAGGAAAGATAATTTAAGAATCACTGGAATACTTGAAAGCAATGATCAAAACAAAACAAATAAACAAACAAAAAAACCTAGACATATTTCAAGAAATTATCAAGGAGGTGGAAATAAGATAGTGGAGAAAAGGCAGTGACTCCTTGAGTGCTCCCCAAAACCTCTCCAAGCACCTTTAAATAATGAAATGAAACAATACCTAGAGCACCAGAACCCACAGAAATGGGTGAAATAATTTTCCAACCAAAGACAACTTGGAAGGTTGGTAGGAAAGGTCTGTCATACCTGGGCAAGAGTGAAGCACAATCTAGCACAGGCCATGCCAGCACAGACTGGACCCAGAAGACTAGGAAAAGGCCTTGGGAGCCACTGAATCAGATGGGTCAGCAGCTGTTTCTGGAGCTGTCAGCCTACAGACAGCAGGGGGTTCAAACAACTGATCAGAAGATTACAGGTGTCCCTTTGCTGGCGCTGGAGGTAGGACTCTGTTGCTTTGCCCATACACAGGGCAAAGAGGAATACTAGCACACCAGAGCTTGCCGCCACAATGGAGTAGGGATGCTCATCACAGTTCCAGGGCAGAAAAGAGTGCTTGGAGTCTTTTACAGACCAGAGCACAGGCCAGGAGAATAGTAAACGCACCTCTCCTTTTATCATACCACCTTGAAAGAGCTAAAACTTACAGGTTCCTATAAGTATCTCTGAAAGCAGCTACACAAAAACACTGAAGCTTGGGACAGTGTGTCCTCCACTTGGGAAGCAGAACCACATTTTAACAAAGAGTCAAAATTCAAGAAATAAACTGGAAAATGAGTGAACCACAGAAAAAAAATTCTGACCACAGAAAATTACTGTGGTGACAAGGAAGATCAAAACACACACTCGGGAAAAGATGAAGTCAAAGCTCCAACATCCAAAACCTACAAGAAAATAGTGAACTGGTCTCAGGCCATGGAAAAGCTCAAAAAGGATTTTGGAAATCAAAGAAAAGAGGTAGAAGAAAAATTGGGAAGAGAAATGAGAGTGATGTAAGAGCATTGTGAAAAAAGAGTCAATACTCTTGATAAAGGAGTCACAAAACAACACTGGCTAAAATAACCTTAAAAAATAGACTAGGCCAAATAGTAAAAGAGGTCCAAAAAGCCAATGAAGAGAAGAATGCCTTGAAAATCAGAATTGACCAAATGAAAAAATATATACAAAAATTCACAAAACAACAACAAAAAAATAAACTACCTAAAAAATAGAATTGGCCAAATGGCAAGGAAGGTATAAAAGCTCACTGAAGAAAATAATTTTTTTAATTAATTTATTTTGATTTATCAACAATCACTTCCATATGCTTTTGAGTTTAAAATTTTTCTCCCTCTTCCTTCCCACCACCCTCCCCAAGATGATGCACAATCTCATATAGGCTATACATATACATTCCTATTAAACATATTTTCACATTAGTGGTGTTGTAAGTAAGAATTAGAACCAATAGGAGGAGCAACCAGAAAGAGGGAACAAAACTCAACAGAAGAGGAAAAAAAATATCAGATAGTATGCTTTGATCTGCATTCAAATTCCATAGTTCTTTCTTTGGATGTGGATAGCATTTTCCATCATTCCGCCTTTGGAGATGTCTTAGATTCTTCTATTGCTGGAAAGGGTTAAGTTTATCAATATTAGTAATTGCACAACATGGCTGTTATTGTGCACAACGTTCTCTTGGTTCTGTTCACTTCACTCAGCGTCATACCATATAAGTCTTTCCAGGTTTTTCTGAAGTCAGCCTGCTCATTATTTCTTATAGCATAATAGTATTCCATTATATTCATATACCACAACTTGCTCAACCATTCCCCAATTGATGGACATCCTCTCAATTTCCAATTCTTTGCCACCACAAAAAGAGCTGCTATGAATATTTTTGTACATGTGGGTCCTTTTCCCATTTGTTTTATCTCTTTGGGATATAGCCCTAGAAGTGCTATTGCTGGATCAAAGGGTATGCACATTTTTGTAGCCCTTTGGGCATAGTTCCAAATTGTTCTCCAAAGTGGTAGGATCATTTCACAACTCCACCAACAATGTATTAGTATGAAATAGAGGATTTTCAAGCATTCTTGATGAAAAGATGAGAGTTGAATAGAAAATCTGACTTTCAAATATAAGACTCAACAGAAGCAAAAAGTTAAACAGGAAAGGGAAATCATAAAGGACTTAATAAGTTTAAACACTTTATATTCTTACATAGAAAGATGATACTTGTAACTCAAAAAAAAACTTTCATTATTAGGGCATTTAGAAGAAGGCCACAGGTGTGTGTTGAATATGAAGGGATTATATAATAAAAGGGAAAGGGAGAGATAGAATGAGGGTAAATTATCTCACATAAAAGAGGCAAGAAAAAGCTTCTACAGTAGAGGGGAAGATAGGGGAGATGAGGGACATGAAGGGGAGTGAGTAAACCTTGTTCTTATCAGAATTGGCTCAAAGAGGGAATAAGATACATGCTCAATTGGGTATAGAAATCTCTTACCCTACAGGGAAGTAGGAATAGAAGGGGATAAGAGAAGGCAGGTGATAGAAGGGAAAGTAAATTAGGGGAAGTGCTAGTCAGAAGAGGAGGGACATGGTAAAAGGAGAGAGATAATAGAATAAACACAGGAGATACAATGGAGGGAAATACATTTAGCAATTGTAATTGTGAAAAAAAATTTGAAGCAAATTTCTCTGATACTTAATTTCTCAAATATATATAGAACTGAGTCAAATTTATAAAAATATTAGCCATTCTCTAATTGATAAATGACCAAAAGATATAAACAGCTTTCAGCAGAAGTAATCAAAACTATTTATAGCCGTATGAAAAAAATGCTCTAAGTCACCATTGATGGGAGAAATGCAAATGAAAACAATTCTAAGGTACTACCTCACACCTATGAGATAGACTAACAGGGCAGAAAAGGAAAATGGCAAATGTTGGAGGGGATGTGGGGAAAATGAGACATTAATGCTTATAGATTCAACTATTCAGTAGAGCACTTTGTAACTACACCCAAAGGGCTAGGAAACCATGGATACCCTATGACTTAGTATTACCGCTACTACCTCTGAATCTCCCTAAAAAGATAAAAAACAAAAAGTAAAAGGATCTATTTGTACAAAAATATATATAGCAGCTCTTTTCTAGTGTCAAAGAATTAGAAATTGAGGAGATGCCTATCAACTGGGGAATGGCTGAACATATTGTGCTATGTGATTGTGACTGAATGCTATTGTGCTATAAGAACTGATTAGCAGGATGGTCTCAGAAAAACATGAGATGATACAAAGTGAAATGTACTATGTACAAAGTAACAGTAATATGGTAACATGATTAGCTTTGAATGACTTAGCTATTCTCAGCAATATGATGATCCATGACAACTCTGAAGGACTTACAGTGAAAAATGCTCTCCATCCTCAGAGAAAGAACTGATGGTATCTGAATACAGGCTGAAGAATGCTTTTTAAACTTTATTTTTCTTGATTTTTTTTGGGGGGCCTATGTTTTCTTTCTCAACATGGCTAACATGGAAATATGTTTTGCATGGCTACCCATATATGACCTATATTGAATTGCTTGCCTTTTCAATATGGGGGTGGGGAGGGAGGAAGGGAGATAATTTGGAACTCAAAGTTTTAAAAAATGAATGTTAAAATTGTTTTTACGTGTAATTGGGGAAATAATAAAATACTAAATATTAAAAAATTAAAAAGACTGATTTGGTTGCATCCAAAAAAAGTAGAAGAAAGAAATTATCAAGGGAAATTGCCCTAGTATCCTAGAACCAGAGTGTAAAATACAAATAGAAAGAATCCACCAATCACCTCCTGAAAAAGATCCGCAAATGAAAATTCCCAAGAATATTATAGTAAATTCCAGAGCTCCTAGATTGAGGAGGAAATATTGCAAGCACACACACACACACACACACACACACACACACACACACACACACACCAATTCAAATATCAAGATGCCACAGTCAGGAATACACAAGATCTAGTAACTTCCACATTAAAGGATGGGAGGCTTAGAGTATGATATTCTAGTAGACAAAGGAGCTAGGATTACAAATGAATAATCAATCTATCCAGCAAAACTGAGTATAATCCTTCAAAGAAAAAAATACATATTTAAGGAAATAGAGGACTTTCAGGCATTTCTGATGAAAAAAAGAGCTGAATAGAAAATTTGATTTTCAAATATAGGACTAGAGAAGCATAAAAATGTAAACCTGAAAGAGAAATCACAAAGGATTCAGTAAGTTTAAAATGTTTACATTCCTATGTGGGAAGATGATAATTGTTACTCCTAAATTTCAGAGGAAGATCAAAACAGAATAAAGGACACAAGTGGAATTTATTTTGTACATATTCTGCATATTTTCATGTGTTCACTATGTGGCCCCCATTAGAATGTAAGCTTCTTAAGGGCAGGAGGTTTTCCACTTTGTTTTTTATCCCTAGTACTTTGCACAATGAATATCATGTAGTAAGACACTTAATAAATACTTGGTGATTCATTGATTAGTCTTGACAAATAAGAAAGACCATTAGAGCAGAAGGAGAAAATATGTGAAAATATAGAAAATTCTTGTAGTTTGAGGGACTTTATGGTGCATTTACTTAATCTAAATAAACTGAAGTTCGTCTATTTAAGGAAATAATACCTGCTGCTGCTACTACTTTAACACCTAATACCTCTGCTTTTGCTGCGTGGCCTCATAGTTAATAGGCAACATAAAAAAGGAATATGGCATAGTAGAAAGAATGTTGGATTTGCAGCCTGAGAAACTGGATTCAAATACCAGTTCTAGTAATTACTTCTTGCATGACCTTGGATAGAAATATGATCATGATACATTTCAATAAATTAATTTCAGATCATGTAAAATTTCACAACTTTGAAGTCTTTTTAGTTATAAAAATCAATCCATTAAAAAGCTTTTAAATGACATTTCTTCAGTTTAAATTGAAGAGCTGTGCTAGATGAAGACAATAATTCAATTTCGATTTTTTATATTTGAAAGTCAGAAATCTAATTGCCTTATTTTCATGAGGATGAACCTTACAGTATATCAACAACATGTACTAGTATAACACTGAATAACCACTAGCAAAAAAAAAAAATCTACCAGGCTCCTCTTGGTTATCAGAAATGTTGTCTCCAACTTTCATTTATTTTGATTAGTGTTACGTGAGCCACATTGCAACAGTTCAGTTTTAATGAATTGTTCAGGCTCCATGCTGTGTCATTTGAGTATTCATTGGAGTAACTAGAAACAGAGGTTGCATCTCATCAGGTCTCAAATAGAGCAGTGGCAGGGTCTGATTTATTAACAGTCTTATGAATCACCCACTCACAGCCATAGACAGTAGATGTTTGTGACTCTAGGGCCTGTGTTATATCTGGGAAACTGATGAAATAGAAATTTGGAAAACGTTAACCATAGTCTTCTTTCCCCAATATACACACACACACACACACACACACACACACACACACACACACACACGCACGCACACTTAAACCTGTTGGTCTCATTTATGAGAAAATAGAAGCTCTCTTTCTAATTCTTAATCTTCCTGTGTTATACTTAGGTATCAGCTCAAAGGCTTAAATGTATTAAATAATGAAAAATAGAAATAGATTTTTTTGATGAAGAAGAAATCTATTATGATGTTGGAATAATGGCATATGACAAGTAACTTTTGTGGAAGCATATGAAAGATCTTTCCAGTTTCTGTGGAAATATAAAATAAAAATAAAATAACTAGCATTTATGTAGTGCTTCAAAGTTTGCAAAATATAATACATGTGGGATCTCATTTGATTCCCCACAGCAAATGTAAGAAAGGGAAGGGAATAGAAGAGAGGGAGAGAAGAAGGGAAAGGAGGAGAAAGAAAGAGACCATATTTCTTTTTAAGGAGCAAGAGCAACAGAACATATTTTTCACCATTCTTTCTATGTTCCCTTTTAATCGAAGTCACCAAACATTAAAGAACATATTGATTTAAT
Organism: Phascolarctos cinereus; assembly: GCF_003287225.1. Classification (NCBI taxonomy): domain Eukaryota; kingdom Metazoa; phylum Chordata; class Mammalia; order Diprotodontia; family Phascolarctidae; genus Phascolarctos; species Phascolarctos cinereus. Next base: position 187,518,901 of record NW_027555625.1, read on the forward strand.
TCAGAGGGTATTACAGAGTTCTTAATAGAATTTCTCTACCTCCTTATCCTTTGCAATAGATATTGGTAAATAAGCTGACTTTATCTTCATGGTGGTCTTTTTGCAAGGCTAATTTTGAGCATTACAATAAGCTGTAGTGTCTTCTAGGCTATGCACAATCAAATATAAAGTCTTTTGTCATTTAAAATTCTTTACCACTTCCACCGTTCTCCCTTCACAGTTTTATTATACAGTACTTTAATGTTCTCTCTGTACGAAATCTTCCAACTTCACTAGCCCAGCTGCAATTCCTGATTTACAACCGAATCCTCCATCTTTTGACTCTGCCCCTTTAGCTTGCCTATCTTTCTTCAAAACTCACCTCAGATCCAGATTTCTACAAGAGGCCTTTTGAACCCACTCTCAAACTATCTGCTAGTGCCTTTCTATCTACTCTGTCTATATCTTGCATGTGTGTAGTTATTTACATGTTCTCTCCTCCATTAGAATGCAATTTCCTTGAAGGAAGAGCAGTTTTGCCTTTCTTTTCATCTCCAAGGCTTAATTCTATGTCTGACTCAGATTAAACAATTAAATATTTTTTAATTCACTGAGTGATTGACCACCGTCAGCCTTGGTTATTCATCTGTCTTCCTTCCTTCTTTTCTTTCTTTTTTTACTTCCTCCCTTTTTCCTTCTTTCCCTCTTTTCTTCCTTCTTCCCTCCCTCTGCTCTTTCCTTCCTTTCTACCTTCCTTTCTCTCCCCTCTTTCCCTCCTTACTTCTCTTCTTTTTCTTTCTTCTTTCTTTCTTTCTTTCTTTCTTTCTTTCTTTCTTTCTTTCTTTCTTTCTTTCTTTCTTTCTTTCTTTCTTTCTTTCTTTCTTTCTTTCTTTCTTTCTTTCTTCCTTCCTTCCTTCCTTTCTTCCTTCCTTCCTTCCTTCCTTCTTTCTTTCTTTCTTTCTTTCTTTCTTTCTTTCTTTCTTTCTTTCTTTCTTTCTTTCTTCCTTCCTTCCTTCATTTCTTTCTTCTCTTTTCTTCTTCCTTTCCTTCCTTCCTTCTTTTCTTACTTCATTTAAAATTACATTTAGACCCAGGACAGACTTTAGAGACTTTCTTTTTCTTTAAAATTCCTTAATAAATAGATTTTAAAAAAACTGAGGCAAGAATATATGATTGTACCACACATGCACACACATATACACACACATACACACATAGCTAATGGGCATGGCATCCTTGGGATAATAGAATCCCATTTTATTTATTTCCCTCAGCTTTGTGAACCCATATGCAATTACCTCACTTGTAACAGTTTTGAAGTCAAGGCCATACAAATAATTACTGGTAAATCTGGGACCTAGGTCTCACTGTCCCATCTATTGCCTCTGCAACTACATCATGGTCCATAGCCATTTCTCCCCCTTACTATTCTAATAAAAGGGGATTTTACTTTGGAGAGATGTTTGAACTTATTCCATCTAGAATCATGTCATTTATAGACCTGCAAAAGTCACACTATTTCAATATTCCAGGGCCAGCTTAGGAAATGACTTCATCTAACTGAATGTCTCCTTGGGTGATAAAGGTCTGTCTGCTCTTTGGAATGAATAGAAACAGAGTCTTCTTACCACAAAAAAAGGAAAGAGCTGTCTGCTTCTAAAGGTTTTAGGTTCAGACCATTTAAACATAATAAAAATGTGTCCTAAAATCACTATGTTGCCGATTTGTCAACTACTTGGCCAAAAGCCAAAGCCTAGTTTAATTAATTCAATTTAGCACTCACATATTAAGCACCTACTATGAACAAAACACTAAACTATGGCCTTTGGGTTCAGAGATAAAATGAATAAATAGTCCCTGACTTCAATGGGGGTTACATTTTATTTGCGATTCCAATGCCCTGACCCAGAGATTCAAGAATTATATCTAGATGGTACCTTAGAGATCACCTACTTTGAATTATTTTATAGACGAGAAAATTGAAGTCCGGAGAATCTAGATGACTTACTCAAGGTCATCCAGCTAGTTAATCAGAGGATCAACTAATCAATCAGCAAGTATTTAAAATCATAAGTTTAGAGCTAAAAGATATTAGAAGTCATCTAGTCAAACATTTTATTTTAAAGATGAGTAAATCAGATCCCTAGGAGACTGTCTCACAGGTAATAAACAGAAGAGGCAAGATTTGAACTTTCATCATCTGACTCTTAAATATTTTCCACTGCAGTCCACTGGCACCAAAATAGTAGGACTGGTACTTGGATGTAATTCTTCTGACTTCTAGAGACTCTATTATATCACAAGTGGTCTCCATACTGGTGGCTGAACATAATTATCCTATTCCTTTTAGAAAGCTGGTTTTGTAGAGAAGGTGACAGCATTCCAAGGACCTAGGACTAATTAAGAATAATAATGATTATATAGTGCTTTAAGGTTTGGAAAAAGGGTATCTCATTTGATACTTATCACAACTGTGGTATGTAGTAAGTCCTATTATTATCCCCATTTTAAAGATGCCTATACTGAGGCTAAAAGAAGTTAATGATTTGTCAAAGGTCACACAGCTAGTAAATGTCAAGGGCAGGATTTGAACATGTGTTTTCCGGATTTTAAAATCAACATTCTTTCCACTGTGCTCTCTAATTTCTCCAGGCAAATCCTGATATGGTAAGAAGACTTCAGTGGAAGAATGCAGGAGAAAGGAACATATTTATCTCTCTTTGCGGTGGCAAAGAACTGGAAATTGTAGGAATGTAAATCAATTGGGGAATAACTGAATAAGTTGTGGCATATGATTGTGATGTAATACTAATGTGCTATAAGAAATGATGAACTCAATGATGTTAGAAAAACATGGAAAGACTTACATGAAATAATGAAGAGTAAAATGTGGAGAACCAAGACAACATTGTATACAGTAATAGCAATATTGTTTTAAGAATGACTTTGAGTGAATGATCTATTTCGAGTATTACAAATATACAAATTAACTATAAAAGACATATGAAGAAAGATACTATCTGCATCCAGAGAAAGAACTAATACATAAAAGCGTTTATAGAATAATTTTACATATATATGTATACACACACACACACACACACACACACACACACATATATATATATATATATATATACACACACAAAAACATATATATAATGGTAGCCATTTCTAGGGTGGGAGGAGGGAAGAAAAAAGAGAAAAACAAAGAAATTATTTCATATAAATAATATGTATATATAAATTTATTATTTTTATAAATGGGATAGCAAGTTGTATGTAATAGATTTTCAGTTTCATGAGCAATATTTTTTTCTAATACCATGATATGGAAATTCTTATTTTATCTCATAAATTAAAAAAAAAAGTTAAATTAATAAATAAATACTTGCTGGATAAACACACAAAAAAATGATAATGGAAAAGAATTAGAGGCAACATTTAGCATAGGTGGTCATACTTCACGCATGTCTATGATTCTAATGGTTAAAGGAAAATTAAGCTCCACAGGAAGAGAAGGTAGAGTATATGTCGTCTATACATGTTCTGCACTCTGCCCAACCTTTTGATTCTACATATCAATTTGAGATCTAGGGCAGTAACCAGAAGGGTTTGTGACTAGGTTGGCCAAAGCTGAGAAACTATAGGAGAGAGCAAGGAGAAAAAACCAGGGAACTCCCCAGGAGAAAGAAAGGAATAGGCTAGAAAATGCTATATGAATATGGGTAAGGGTGTGAAGTTATACAGTGCTCTGATGTACTGTGGAATTTTGTGCCTCAAGTAGATAGAGAACGGGGAATATCCCCAGGTGAACAGCTTTTAAAACTTCAAGTCAGCTATTGTGGTTATCCTCAACTTATGTTAACTCAACAAACATTTACTATGTGCTAGTAACTGCAAAAACACAACAGCCTGTGTCTTCAAAGAGCTTGCATTCTACTGAGACAGACAATACACATACAGATAATCAGCTAGAAGGTAATTTGAAATAGGGAAGGTACTAAAGGAGGTAAGGTGGGGAATTGTCAGAAAAAGCTTCTAATAATAAATGGCAACAGGGATGTGCTTTGAAGGAAGGTAAGTATTCTGAAAAGTAGATCTTGAAAAAGGATAGGGCACATGGGGTTTTATCTCAAGTGTCAAAATTTATTGAGATGTTTCTTCTTCATCCAGCATATGGTGACAGACAATGCAGCTCTTGGCACCAGACCTTAGATGCCATCTAAATCAAAAGCTTCATTCTGCAAAGAAGGAAACTAAAGCTCAGAAAGAAGTGACTTGCTCAAGTCATACAGCTAGTAAGTCCCAAAGGCAGAATTTAACACCAGTGCCAGGGGGCAGCTATATGGCACAGTGGATAGAGTACCGGCTCTGGATTCGGGAGGACCTGAGTTCAAATGCAGCCTCAGACACATAACACTTACTAGCTGTGTGACCCTAGGCAAGTCACTTAACTCCATTGCCTAGCCAAAAACAAAACAAAACAAAACACAACCAGTGCCAGGGCTATATCCTCTACGCCATGTATGCCTCTATAAAAATGTTATTGTTCTGCCAATACTTTATATTTTTAAATTATTAACTTAAAAAACTTCAACAAAACCAAATAAACTTATAAAACAAAGGGTACAACCATGCTCTAACCCTGCATCCTTTAACAAAGAAGAAACAAATTAATAAATTTAAAAAAAATACTTTTTGCTCTGTCACCTCCTAGGAATGTCTTCCCTTCCTTGTGTAATCTTTTCTATTCTAATACGCACACATACACATACATACATACATATATATACATATATATATATATATATACACATATATATATACACACACACACATATACACATATACACATATAGAATGCACATATATACATATACATGCATATAATTTCCCATTCTCTTCTCTTCTCCCTTCCTTTCCCTTTTTATTGATATAGTTGTAGACAGCATATATACTGTTCTTGTCATATTTCACTCTATATCACTTTCAGTTAGTCTTTCCACATTTTTGTATGCTTCATGTTTCTTGTATTTATGATACTATAATATTTCATTAACTAATACACCATAATACATTCACCTATTCTCTAATGGCTGAACATATAAATAATTTTGAATTCTACTCTATTATAGAAAATATATAATACAGATAGGTGTCTTCCAATAATTTATATTATGCATACATATATATCTGGTGTAATGCAATAAAATGATTCTAGAAATATATATATATATATATATGTTATTTAGTTTTATAAAATATTAAACGAGTTTTATATGACAAAATGATTCAATCTTTCTATATATAATATCCTATATATATTATATGATATGTATTTAACAGTAATTTTATATACATGCATATATGTATACATAATGCATGTATATAAAGATATTGAGGTGTAGGATGTGTTCAGGGAAGGCTAGTACCTCTGGTGTGAAGACTGCCAAGCCCTTTTCAGGGCTGCTTTCTACCTTTGCAGTCCACCTGTTCCACCTAACTCTTACCTGTGGCTCCAAGAAGTTGTAACAAGAACAGCAGCCACACTCTGGTAAACTGTTTTGGCAGATGGGCTAAACGAACTGGAGGTTCATTGAGGGGTCACAAACCCATTGGTGAGTTAGGGAGGGTGTTTACTCCAAGCATGTGAAGACTTCCCCTAGTGGAATAGGTAGACGAGAACATTTTGTTCCAACGGCCATGAACGTAGCTGAAGCAGGGCTTAGAGGGCTTAGAGCTTGGTTAGACGACATCAAAGATGCCGAGGTCATCCACTGAATCTTTAGCCATCACCAGTTGTCTTGATTCTGTTCTGCCACTGGAATGTGATGACTCTGGTGGAGAGAGTGAGGCCAACTTTGAGCAACTCTGACTCACTTAAATGCAGTTTATACATGAATCAAAAGACATCACCCATACCATTTAATCATTTTATCATTTTACCTATCTCAAAGTCCATAGTGACAAGCAAGTGAGGAAACAGCAGGCAGGTACACTGGGAATGGCAGTCACAATCCTACACATAGGTGGCCCAGGCCGTAGGGTCATTTTCTCACTGGAAGCAGCAAAGGGATTCAGCAGCCCCTTGGGTGTCTGAGCAGCCTTTTAAAGATTGCACTGCTCACCTTCTGGTGTGAGGGAAGGTGCCCTAAAAATTGTCTGCTTACCAGCCTTCGCCTGATTACCAAGGCAGGCAGGGAATCCTACTCGGTGGTTGAAACACACAGAAAAAAATGCACAAAAACACCTGCAAAGACAATTCCACTTACCACTGGCACATGGAATGTGTGCATACTTATAGACAACACAAAATCCAGTAGATTTGAAGATGAAAAGCACTTTGCAAGAGAATTCAACAGGTATCATATCCAAATAGCAGCCCTGAGTGAAACAAGGCTGGCAAAGAAAAGCCAGCTTACTGAAGTTGGAAGTGGATACACATTTTACTGGAGTGGCTGCAGTGAAGGGAAGCACTGTGAAGCAGGCATACATTTTGCAATCAAAACTAATCTAATCAACAAGCTTGTACGTCTACTAAACGGAGTGAACAACAGGCTCATGATGATGTGATTGCCACCTACAGGAAAATGTCATCAGTGCCTATGCTCCTACCATGACAAACCCTGATGAGGTCAAAGAAAAATTTTAGGAAGGTCTGGAGACCCAACGTGCCAAAAGGAGACAAGCTTATAATTCTGGGTGACTTTAATGCTAGAGTAGGCTCAAACTACCAGACTTGGCAGGGAGTCCTAGAGAAGAATGGAGTTAGAAACAGCAGCAGCAATGGTCGCTTACTACTGAAGACTTTGAAACTGAGAAGCAACAAAGTATGGACCAATTCTCTGCTGCTTGTGCTAATTTTGGCCTAACAATTAACAGCAAGGAAACAAGGGTACTCCATCATCCAGCACCACACCATCCACACCTGAAACCATAGATTACAGCAAATGGAGTTTTGGATGCTGTGGATAAATTCACTTGCCAGTGTACTTTCCAGGGATGTACACCTTAATAATGAGGTTGATGCAAACATTGCTAGAGCCAGTCAGTGTTGGGGAGGCTCTGAAGGATAGTATGGGAGAGAAGAAGGTATTATGCTGACTGCCAAACTGAAAGTCTAAAAGATCACCTGGCAGGATGATACCAGGCAATGAGGTCCTTTCTCAAATTAAACTGCCAAGCATTCAAACTTTACTTCAGAGAATACTACTCCAATGGGCTGGCCACATTGTTTGAATGCACAATGTATGCTTGCCAAAAAGACTATTTTATGGAGAACTCACACAGGGCAAGTGTTTACATGGTGGTCAGAAGAAGCCATACAAGGACAGTCTCACGGTCTCTCTTAAGAACTTTGGATTTGATTGTGTGATAGGGGAGACACTGGCACAGGACTACTCTGCATGGCGTGCCCTCATCAGAGAAGGGCTGTGCTCTATGAGCAAAGCAGAATTGAAACAGTTCAAAGGAAATGCAGGATGTGCAAATTTAGAGAATCCATCCCAAATGTTCACACAGACTGTTTGTGCCCAATCTCTTTGGTAGAGCTTTCCGAACTTGTATTGGTCTGATCAGCTGCAGTTGGATACACTGAAACTTGACTCCAGCATAAAGAGGTCATTTTGGTCCTCTTCAAAAACGAAGGACAACTAATCAATACATAATGATAAACAATAAGATGCCTCTATCAATATAGGTTATTTATTGTATTATGTACATTATATAGATTAAAAACTGAATTATATGGTAAATGATTCAATAAGCATATGAAATAAATTATATTATAATATATATTAAATACATGTTTATATTCAGAGAATCATTTTATCATATAAAAACAGTTTTACACACATACACACACACATACACGAGCTAATACAAAGTATTGGAAGAGACCTGTCTGCATTCTACCTTTTCTATAACAAACTATGGTTCTCTGACTCCAAAATACTTTCAAGAATTAGGAATTACCATACATTCAACAATTGGAAAATGGCTGAATATATTCTGGTATATTAGTTAATATGTATGTATGTGTGTATGTGAGACATATATATGTATACACACACACACACACACACACACACACATATATAATTCTCTCGTAAAATACTACTTTTACTATTGCTAGTTAAGAAAGCTTGAGTACTCCCTCAGGAGATGGTGGCTATTTTTCCATCTATATAATTAAATGGTATTCTAAAATGATAGTCTAGGCAATCATTTAGAAACCATGCTGTCTGAAGGCAGAACTCCACTTTATCACAATTTACTCCAAGGATATATGGATAAAAATTTCTTTCTAAAGACCCAACAGATATAGGCCTCAAATATCCAAAGTAGACCAATAAGAATTCATCCACTGTCTCTCACAGTACGACATTCCTGGAATAACACATTGAATTACATTTTTAACTACTTTTAAGCCAGACTAGATTATTTATAAAAGTAAAAAATGCAATAAGGAATATTACTTAAGAATTTGTAGTCCACACCAATAAATACATTCTCATCTGAGTATGGTATTGTTACCTATAAAGAGGAAGACCCCCCCCACCCCCTTGGCAATCTATTCTCCATGATGCTGCCCAAAATCATCTTCCTAATGTACAGTTCTGCCTATTTCACTACTCTGTCAAAAGTCTTCAATTGTGCCTTATTGTCTGTAGGATTAAATACAAACTTCTTAGCCTGGTATTTCTGATGCCACAATCTAACTCAAATACAGTGGCCTGCCTTGTATTACTCCCCCATTACTCCCATAGAATCCAACTACATTGTCCCTTGATCTCCTGCCCTCTTCTGCAGGATATCAGGAGTTATGGCACATTAACAAATAATTTATTTCAGTACTTCCATTTATATATGTCTTCTTCAGTCATATAGATTCCAACCTCTTAACAGTTTGGTAGATCTTTATACATGTACTCTGGATAGATGGATAGATATACACACATTACATATATACATAAGTGCATATGTATACATATATATTCCATATATATGTGTTTATGCATGTATGCAAACATAACATAAAATTTAACATAAAGAATATTATGGAGGTACACAATGCCATTGGAGTTATAAAGAAGGAAAGTTTATGTACCACAAGGGAAGAATGGAGGAAACATCTTATGGAGGAGGCAGAATTTTAGTTGTTTCTGGAAGCCAGAGGCAAAAAGGACATTTTAAGAATATTGAACAAAATGAACAAAACCATAGAGGTGGGAAACAGTGGTTAGCCAAATTTTTCAACCAAAATACCCCCTTTCCAAGCATTTTAGTTAATTAAAATTTTGTTCTGCAGTAGGAAAATGTTTCTTGTGCCATTCAAGAGCCCCACATGGGAATGATAGTCCAAGTTTTTGAAGTTATTTTAGATCAAACCCCTTATACAGCAAAATTAATAAATAAATAAAAAATTTTTGAAAAGTAGGCTGTAGCTGTTTGCTTCAGGAAGTGATTCAACTTTGCCTCTAACTGAAAATCTGGCAAGTACGCATCCCCGTGCTAATGCATAAGCTTACTGTGATGTGCAGTGGGATTACAACAGTCTTTGGCAACATAGGTTAGTTTCTCTTAAAATTAGAACATTACTTCACTGGAACAGGCTTGTTGGAAAGACAAAGCTATAACTACCGTCAGTGAAGGAGTATAATTCAAAACAAATGAAGTCAGAGGAACCCTGGGGGTTTTTTGATGCTTATCCTACTATGCAGTGGGACACACTGATCCCTGTCAGTTAGTCACAACACAGAGAATACAAAGGGAACAGTGTAAGAACAATTGCTTTGCAACTATTCAGACTACCTAATGCATAAGGGGTCTATTATAGAATTAAGTAGGAAGTATCAATCATATTTTGAATTACATAACAGTGAGATCCATTAGTATTAGAAATAAAGACATGATGGAAAATGGTTATTCATCAGTCTTTCATCCTAAGTTAAAAATATACTACAAGTTCACATTATTGTAACGGTCACATCAATCAACAGTCAATTGAAAAAAAAAACTATTTATTAAGTACTTGCTATGTGTAAGCATTGTGCTGAGTGCTCAACACTATCTACTGTCAAAAATCTTGCATTCTATGGAAAAAGTAAATATGTATAATAGAGTAGTATATACAGAATAGGATATTAATTTAAATTGGTATATATGTGGTATATAAATATAAATTTAAAATTTTATTCTGTGTATATATACATATATATATATATAATATCTATATGATTATATAGATACAATATATGTATATATATATATACATATACATATATATATATACACACACACATACACAGAGAATGAAATTTTAAATATCTAAATGCAAGGGTGTTAAACTTGCAGTTAGGTGAATCAGAAAAAGCTTTGTGTCAAAGGTGATATTTATTCTTTATCTTGAAGGAAGAGAGGAACTCTGTGGGGCAGGAGAGGAGAAGATACATTCCTGGATGGGGGAAAGCCAGTGCAAAGGCAGTTTCAGGAGATGGAATGTCATATATGAGGAACAGAGAAAAAGCCAGTTTGGCTAGACTGTAGAGTACAGGAAGAGAAATAATGTATGACTAGACTGAAAAGATGGGTTGTGACCAGGTTGTGAAGGGTTATAAAGGCCAAACAAAGGAGTTTATACACTCTGGAAACCTTAGGGAGTCAGTGGAGTATATTGAATAAGGGAATGATGTGGTCAGATGTGCAAATAAGGAAAATTGCTTTGGTAGCTGTGTCAAGGGTAGACTAGAGAGGGGAGACACTTGAGGATAGGAAAGCAATTAGCAGGCCTTACAATAGTCTGTGCTAGGAATGATGAGGATCTTAGTAACACTTGAGATATTGGACAATAGAACCAGATCTATAACATTACAGTTGGAAGTATTTTGAAAATGTAAGACTTTAAGATGTTTTAAATAGAATCATGGAAACCTCAAAGTTGGAAAGAACTTCGGAGGTCATCTAGACTAACTTCTATGGAAACATAAATACATGTTCCAAAATAAAATCACAGAATGTAAGAGTTGGAACAGAACCTTGAGATCACCTCAATCAACCTACTCCTGAACAGGAAAGTCCTCAATTAAATCTGTCCAAAGTAACTATCTGGCCTTTGTTTAAAGACCTCAAATGAGGAGGGAAACACTCTGGCCTCCTGAGGCAGGACATTCCACTTTTATCCAGCTACAATTGTTGGGTAATTTTTCTTTGAATTAGAATCTGATTCTTTTCAACTTCTGCCCATTGCTTCTAATTCTGCCAAAAATTCTCATTTCTCCTTCACATGACAGATTTTTCAATACTTGAATACAGCTATTACGCCCACCTAGACCTTCTCTTTTCCAGTTGCTTTAACCAATCTTCATATTACATTATCTTTGCCATCCCAGTTTCCATCCTCTGGGTTTTCTGCCATTTATCAACATTTTGATAAAATGTTAAACCAACAACTAGATAAGCGAACAAACAAGACAATATACTCCAGATTTCGTCTGACCAGAGCAGATTACAGTGCAAACATAAGCCTGTAGAGATCTTTTGGTATTCTGACCCTGTCATTCAATCTATCAGTTATCCATCTTGGCTTTTGGAGGACATTTATGTGAAATAAGGCTGGAAAGATATGCTGGAAGCAGATTGTGAAGGATAAGGCTAGGCTAAGAAATTTATATTTTAGCCAATAAGGCAATAGGGAATCAGACAAAATTTTAATTGAGTAAGCGACATAATAAAACCTACATATTAAGAGCACTACATTGACAGATATGTGATGATTGAACTGGAAATGGGAGAGACTGAAGACTAAAATCCCATGCAGAAGGACCTTAAAATTGTCTAAATGTGAAGTAATAAAGTTCTAAACTAGGGTCGTGGAAGAGTGAATGAAGAGGAGGGAACAGATTCCAGAGATGTAACAGGGATGCCCTGAAAAGGATTTAACAACTGTTTGGGCATGGGGAGTAAAAAGGGTCAAAGATGACTCTAAGGTTTCCAGACAGCCTTGAAAGATGATGATGTCATAAACAGAAATAGAGAAGTTGGGAGAGGACTTGTTAAATGTCTTGCTCAATCCAAGTGGCAATCTATGGCAATCCTTTTTTCTACAAATTCAGTGACCTCATTATAAAAAAAAGGGTAGAAAACATAATCTGCTCCTTTTTTATTTTTCTGCAAGATGGGGCAAGAATTAATTTTCAAAAACGTAGAGTTTTTAAAAACTGAGTCAGGGGAGGGAGCAAGAAGCTACATTAAATTACATTTAGAGAGAAGTTGCTATAAAGAGAGCAGAGAGAGTCCTTTCCAACACAATGGCTAGTACTAGATTATGTTCAACATATTGCTGAGAAAGCACTAACAGTGATAACTGGTAATAGATATGAGCTGCCTCCTCTGTTCTTTGAGGCAGCTAAAGTTCTCCCTTGCAACCTTCCTAGCTCCAGAGAAGATGATGTTGTTGTTTTTCCCCTCCTATATCTCCCTCTTCTCCCCTGAATAATTCATTTCTATTCGTTGCTGTTTAGTGTTTCCTAACTCTTCCTGATCTCAGTTAGGGTTTATTTAGCAAAGATACTGGAGTGGTTTGCCATTTCCTTATCCAGTTCATTTTATAGATGAGGAAACTGAAGCAAGTAGAATTAAGTGGCTTGCCCAGGGCCACACAGCCAGTAAGTGTCTGAGACCCAATTTGAACTCAAGTCTTCCTGACTCCAGGCCCAGTGCTCTATCTACTTCACCACCTAATTACCCTCTCATTTCTACTAAAGACAACAACTGACAATACTTGGGTCAGGCCTTACATTCTATCCTGTTTTTTTTAATATAAATTTGTTTATTTTTAGTTTTCAACATTCACTTCCACAAGTCTCTGAGTTCCAAATTTTCACCCCATCTCCCCCCTCCCCTCACCCCAAGATGTTATGCATTCTGAATATCCCTTGCCCTAGTCTGTCCTCTCTTCTATCTCTCCCCTTCTCTTATCCCCTTCCCCTTCTATTTTCCTGTAGGGCAGGACAGACTTCTGTACCCCACTTCCTATATTTCTTATTTTCCAGTAGCATGTGAAAACATTTCTTTTAAAACATATGTTTTTAAAACTTTACATTTCAAATTTTCTGTCTTCCTCCCTCCCCACCCACCCTCATTGAAAAGGCAAGCAATGCAATATAGGTTGTACATGTGCAGTTATGCAAAACACATCCATAGTAGACATGTTGTGAAAAAAACTCTATTTCCCTTAATCCTATCCTGCCCCTCCCATTTATTCTATTCTTTCTTTTGACCCTGTCCTCCTCAGAAGTATTTATTCTGATTACCCCTTTCCCAATCTGCCCTCCTCTCTATCATCCCCCTTCTCTTGTCCCCTTTCCCCCTATTTTCCTGTAGGGTAAGACAGATTTCCATACCCAATTGAATGTGTATGTTATTCCCTCCTTAAGCCAAATCCTATGAGAATAAGATTCACTCATTCCCTCTCACCTTCCCCGTTTCCCTCCACTGTAAGAGACTTTTCTTTTCTGTTTTTTTTGTGAGATAATTTACCCCATTCTACCTCTCCCTTTCTTCTTTCCAAGTATAATCCTCTCTCATCCCTTAATTTTATTCTCCAGATATGACCCCTTAATCTTCAACTCACCCTGTGCCCTCTATCTATCTATCTATCTACATATACATACATATAATTTTTTCCTCCAACTACCCTAATACTGACAAAGGTCTCATGAGTTATAAATATCATCTTTCCATGCAGGAATGTAAACAGTTCAATCTTAATAAGTCTCTTATGATTTCTCTTTCCTGTTTACCTCTTCATGTTCCACTTGAGTCCTGTATTTGAAAGTCAAATTTTCTATTCAGCTCTGGTCTTTTCATCAAGAATGCTTGAAAGTCCTCTATTTCACTGAATGACCATTTTTTCCCCTGAAGGATTATACTCAGTTTTGCTGGGTAGGTGATTCTTGGTTGTAATCCTATCTCCTTTGCCCTCCAGAATATTATATTCCATGCCCTGGTCCTTTAATGTAGAAGCTGCTAAATCTTGTGTTATCCTGATTGTGTTTCCACAGTACTTGAATTGTTTCCTTCTGGCAGCTTGTAATATTTTCTCCTTGACCTGGGAACTCTGGAATTTGGCTACAATATTCCTAGGAGTTTTCCTTTGGGGATCTCTTTCAGGAGGAGATCTGTGGATTCTTTCAATTTCTATTTTGCCCTCTGGTTCTAATATATCAGGGCAGTTTTCCTTGATAATTTCTTGAAAGATGATGTCTAGGCTCTTTTTTTGATCATGGCTTTCAGATAGTCCAATAATTTTAAATTCTCTCTCCTGGATCTATTTTCCAGGTCAGTTGTTTTTCCAATGAGATATTTCACATTGTTTTCTAATTTTTCATTCTTTTGGATTTGTTCTACTCTGTTGTGATTTCTCATAAAGTCACTAGCTTCCAATTGCCCTCTTCTAATTTTTAAGGAAGTATTTTCTTCAGCAATCTTTTGGACTTCCTTTTCCATTTGGCCAATTTTTTCTTTTTAGGGCATTTTTCTCCTCATTGGCTTTTTGGACCTCTTTTGCCATTTGGGTTAGGCTATTTTTTAAGGTGTTATTTTCTTCAGTATTTTTTGGGTCTCCTTTAGCAAGCTGTTGACTTGTTTTTCATGATTTTCTTGCATCACTCTCATTTCTCTTCCCAGTTTTTCCTCTACTTCCCTTACTTGCTTCTCAAAATCCCTTTTGAGCTCTTCCAAGGCCTGGGACTGATTCATATTTTTCTTGGAGGCTTTGGATGTAGCAGCTTTGACTGTGTTGTCTTCTTCTGGTTGATTTTTTGATCTTCTTTTTCACCAAAGTAAGTCTGACTCTTTTTGCCTTGCTTGCTCATGATCCCGGCCAATTACTTGAGTTTTAAACTCTTTGTTAAGGTATGAATCTGCTTCCAACGTGGAGAATGTACTGTCCCAAGCTTTGGGGGGCTTGTGTAGCTGTTTTCAGAGATACTTGTAGGGCCCTGTAAATTTTCAGTTCTTCCAGGGTGGTATGATAAGGGGCGAGGTGTTTACTCCTTTCCTGGCCTGAGACTACAAGTACTCCTTTCTGTCTGGTAACAGTGAGGAGGGTCTCCTCTCCACAATCACTCCAAGCTCCACCAAGCCAGCGCTCCTCCTCACCCCAGCACCGCTGCCCAGAACTGTGACCCAGACCCAAACACGGGCAAAGCAAGAGATTGCTGCCTCATCACTGGCAAAGAGATCCCTGCAATCCCTCTCTGATCAGCCACTGGATTCTCCCTCAGTCTGTGGGCTGGAAGCTCCCCTCTCCCCAGGGCCATGCTCTTGGGGAATGGAGCTGAAACCCCACCTTCCTGTCTCAGCACGGACAGAAACAGACTTTTTCCACTGACCTTTTAAGTTGTCTTTGGCATTGGTGGATTGAGGAGTCTGGAAACCTCCACAGCTGCCCGTGATTCATTCCTCTGAGGCTTGCTCCAGGTTCGCTGAGGCCTGTGCACCGACTCCGTGCTGCGCTGCGCTCCCAGCCCGGCGCGATACACCTTTCTGATCACTCATCCAGGTTGTCTTGGGCTGGAAATTTGTTTCACTCTGTCTTTTTGTGGGTTCTGCTGCTTCAGAATTTGTTTAGAGCCATTTTTTATGAGTATTTGCAGGGGTTTGGAGGAGAGCTCAAGCAAGTCACTGCTTTCACTCCGCCATCTTGGCTCCGCCCGCCTCTGTCCTGTTTTGAGGAAGACTTTTTCCTAGACCAGTTACCTATGAGAGTGGTGTCAAATTCACGCAAAAACAGGGAAAACTAAATGGAACAGAATGATCCCTGTGGGCTGCATATGACTTTGAAAACCATAGTTAACATTATGTATTTTCTATTGTATTTTTATTTTGTTAGCTATTTCCCAATTACATTTTAATCTAAATCATATAGTACTCGGGGAGCACTTCTGACTGCATGCAGCCTTCTTTCACTCTGTTTTGACACCTCTGATCTACTATAACCTAAAGCAAGAAACTTAAATTTGTTCTGCAGCCAAAAAAGAAGCATTTTCATTCCTTGACTTATAATGTTGCAACTTCAAAAAGCACATTTTCCGGGTAAGGGAATAAACACTTAGAAAAAGTGCCTACTATGTGTCAGGTAGTATTGTACGTACTTTGTGATATTATCTCATTTGATCTTCACAACAAGATCAGTTGTGCAGTTATCCCCCCTATTTTACAGTTGGAGAAACTGTGGCATACAGCGGTTATCTAGGGTCATACATTTAATAACGTCTGACTCTGGATTTGACCTGAGGTGTCCCTGACTCTAGGTCTGGCACTCTGCTCACTCTATCACCTAGCTGCCTTTTGGAGGGGGGGAGGGGTTGTCCTGCTGCCACTCATAGAAGAGCAGTAAAAGATAATCTGAACAGCAGACCTAGAGAAGGCTGTGTGAAGGAATCAGAGTTTCTAAGATTTCAAAGTTCTCTGTCTCCGCCCCCCAGCAAAGCCTCTATTTACAGAGGCCACCCAGGCCAGTCATTCCATTTCTCACTCCTTTGAACCTCATCATCAGAATCGTCATCCAGCAAAATCATATCAGTCTTGATACTGACACCTCCTCAGTACTCTCTGCCACTCTGATTGGCAGGCAGAGAGAAGAGCTTCTTATAAAACCTCCATTTAAGGAGGAGGTCCCAAACAATCATGTCTTCATTCCCCATCCAGCTGCACTACTTTGAACTTCTCCACTATGTCCCCATGCTGGATAAGTTCCTCCCTCCCCTCCTCTCACACCCCTGCCCCAGCTTTGTCTTCCTCTATTAGATTTTAAACTCCCTGAGGGCAGGAACTGTCTTCATATTTGTGTCTCCAAGGGCTTAGCACAATGTCTGGCATATAGTAGATGCTTAATAAATGTTTACCTACTGACTGATTTAGGCCTAGTAGAATATTTCACTTTTAAGTAATTGCTTAGGGTCCAAGCTAACAGCTTACATGAACAATTATTCTAACTACAAGAAAGACCAGCAAGGAAGGAACTCTCACAGTTCCAGTATAATTAAACCTTTATTCCCATTTCTTCTACTCCCATTTTGTCCCACCCCACTCTGCTCCCACTTAATCTCAGGCTCTTGGATAGAAAAGGAAAGACCTATACAACTGTGTGTCCTTTTCATTTGGTTCTGACACCATAGCTGCTGCTTTATTGTCTATGAGAAATGGATCAATCATGTTCCAGATGGATGTGAAGTGGGCACCAGACAAAACCATCTTCCTATCCCTGATAACCATTGACCATGACTTGTGTTTAATATGTTATGGCGCCTTCACCTTCTTGGTCATAGTAGGAATGAAGTGCATGAGGTCATTGATACACTTGGTCCCTCGAAACTCCAGCTATTACTTTACCTGCTGCTCTTTGCTCCTGTCATCCATCGAGTCTTTGGCTTTAACATTGCAGTGTATGGCTCCATGGGTCAGGAATTTGGCCACAAAAGTTTGACTTGGACAAGGAATGTATAAAAGGATTTATTGCATAAATACACCTGCTGCAAGGAACCAAGGTTACCTTTTTAGTATCTGGAGTTGCATTAGAAGATAATGCACTGCATCTGCCTGATGTCCTCCCTCTGCAGTCTTTTGATTTATTTAGTTAGTTTTAGTTTTCAACATTCACTTTTGTTTTTGTGGGGTTTTTTGTTTGTTTGTTTTTGTTCTTGTTTTTGGCTAGGCAATGGGGTTAAGTGACTTGCCCAGCGTCACACAGCTAGTAAGTGTTATGTGACTGAGGCTGGATTTGAACTCAGGTCCTCCTGAATCCAGGGCTAGTGCTCCATCCACTGCACCACCTAGCTGCCCCTCAACATTCACTTTCACAAGATTTTGAGTTCCAAAATTTCTCCCCATCCTTCCCCTCCCCTCTACCCCTTTACAGCCTGCATTCTGATTCCCTCTTCACCCAGTCTGTTCTCCTCTTTATTACCCCTATCTCTTCTCTTACCCCTTCTCCTTCTATATTCCTGTAGGGTAAGATAGATTTCTGCACCCCTTTGCCTGTGTACCTTATTTCCCAGTTGCCTGTAAAAACAATTTCTAACGTTCATTTTTAAAACTTTGAGTTCCAAATTCTCTCCCCTCCTCCCTCCCCACCCACCCTCATTGAGAAGGCAAGCAATTCAACATAGGCTATACATATGTAGTCATGCAAAGCACTTCCATAATAGTCATGTTATGAGAGACTAACTATATTTCCCTCCATCCTATCCTGGACCCCATTTATTCTATTCTCTCCTTTGTGCCTGTCCCTCCTAAAAGTGTTTGCTTCAGATTACCCCCTCTTCTGATCTACCCTCCCTTCTATTACCCCTCCCTCTCTTATCCCCTTCCCCCCTACTTTCCTGTAGGGTAAGATAGATTTCTATACCCAATTGGGTGTGTATGTTATTCCCTCCTTAAGCCAAATCCAATGAGAATAAAGTTCACACATTCCTTCTCACCTCCCCCTTTTGCCTTTCTATTGTAAAAGCATTTTCTTGACTCTTTTCTCCTTTTCCCAGTATATTCCTCTCTCACCCCTTAATTTTCTTTTTTTAGTTATCATCCCTTCATTTTCAACTCACCCTGTGCCCTCTGTCTCTCTCTCTCTCTCTCTCTCTCTCTCTCTTTCTGTCTCTCTCTCTGTCTCTCTCTCTCTGTCTCTCCCTTTCTTTCTGTCTCTCTCTCTGTCTCTCTCTCTCTCCATATGTATATATATATATACATATATATGTATATATACATTCCCTCCTATTACCCTAATAATGAGAAAGGTCTTATGAGTTACATATATCATCTTTCCATGTAGGAATGTAAACAGTTCAACTTTAATGTGTTCCTTATTATTTTTCTTTCCTGTTTACCTCTTCATGCTTCTCTTGAGTCTTGTATTTGAAAGTCAGTTTTTCTATTTAGCTCTAGCTTCTCAAGAGTGCATTAAATTCCTCTATGTAATTGAATATAAGTTTTTTCCCCTCATTGATTACACTCGGTTTTGTGGATAGGTGATTCTTGGTTTTCATCCTGTCTCCTTTAACCTCCACAATATCATATTCCAAAACCTCCAATCCCTTAAAGTAGAAGCTACTAAATTTTGTGTTATCCTGATTGTGTTTCCACAATACTTGAATTATTTCTTTCTGGCTGCTTGAAATATTTTCTCCTTGACCTGGAAACTCTGCAATTTGGCTATAATATTCCTGGGAGTTTCCTTTGAGAATCTCTTTCAGGAGGTGGTCAGTGGATTCTTTCAATTTCTATTTCACCCTCTACTTCTACAATATCAGGGCAGTTTTCCTTGATAATTTCTTTTTTTTTTTTTGACCATGGCTTTCAGATAGTCCAATAATTTTAAAATTATTTCTCCTGGATCTATTTTCAAGGTCAGTTGTTTTTCCAATGAGACATTTCACATTTTCTTTTATTTTTTCATTTGTTTGAT
Organism: Phascolarctos cinereus; assembly: GCF_003287225.1. Classification (NCBI taxonomy): domain Eukaryota; kingdom Metazoa; phylum Chordata; class Mammalia; order Diprotodontia; family Phascolarctidae; genus Phascolarctos; species Phascolarctos cinereus. The sequence goes on from NW_027555625.1 coordinate 187,538,348, forward strand.
TTTGTTTTGTAATTTCTTTATTTCTCATAGCGTCATTAGTTTCCATTTGCTCCATTTTGATTTTTAAGAAATTCTTTTCCTCAGTGAACTTTTGGGCCTCCTTTTCCATTTGGCCAATTCTTCTCTTCATTGGCTTGTTGGACCTCTTTTGCCATTTGGTCTAGTCTATTTTTTAAGGTGCTATTTTCTTCAAGATTTTTTGGGTCTCCTTTAGCAAGCTGTTGACTCATTTTTCATTATTTTCTTGCATCATTCTCATTTCTCTTCCCAATTTTTCCTCTACTTCTATTACTTGGTTTTCAAAATCCTTTTTGAGCTCTTCCATGGGCTGAGACCAATTCATATTTTTCTTGGGGGCTTTGGATGTAGGAGCTTTGATTTTGTTGTCTTCTTCTGGTTGTATGTCTTGATCTTCCTTGTCACCAAAATAAGATTCTATACTCTGAGCTTTTTCTCACTGTTTGCTCAACTTCCCAGACAGTCACTTGACTTTTTAACTCTTTGTTAAGATAGGCTGTGCTTCCAGTGTGGAGGGTACACTTTCCCAAGCTTCAGGGATTTTGTACAGGTGTTTTCAGAGATACTTCTAGGGACTTATAAGTTTTCCATTCTTCGAAGGTAGTATGATCTAAGGAGAGGTGTTTACTCCCCTCCTGGCATGTGCTCTGGTATGTGAGTGACCACAAACACTTTCTGCCCTGGAAGTGAGAGGAGGTTTTTCTCTTTACTGCCACTACAAGTCAGCTATACCAGTGCTCCTCCTCACCCCAGGGCTGCCACCCAGGACTGAGACCCAGATCCAAGCATGGGCAAAACAAGAGAATCCTGTCTCAGCATCAGCAAAGAGATCCTTGAAATCTCCCTCTGATCAGCCACTCAATTCTCCCAATGTCTGTGTGCCAAGAACTCCAGAAGCAGCTGGCCACACCCAAGGCTGTGCTAGGACCAGGTCTAGACTGTGCTCTTCTTTCACTCAGGTCCAACTGACCTTCTAAAGTGTCATTAGTGTTTATGGGTTGAGAATTCTGGAAACCACCATGGCTCCCCTTGATTCAGTTCCCTGAGGCCTGCTCCAGGTTTTCTGGGCCCCATCTTTGCCTGTGGCATGGCTCATGCTGAACTGTGGTCCTCTCCCAGCCTGGTGCAACAGACCCTTCCTGCCAACCATGTGGGTTTTCTTGGGCTGGAAATTTGTTTCACTCTGTCTTTTTGTGGGTTCTGCTACTCTAGAATTTATTTAGAGCCATTTTTTACAAGTATTTGGAGAAGTTTAGGGGAGAGTTCAAGAGAGTCCTTACTTTTACTCTACCATCTTGCCTCTCTCTCCCCTCTATAATCTTAATCATCATGTCTACTGCCTCTTGCATGCACAGTTGATCTAAATATGCTATGACTCCCCCCATTTCCTCAACAGTACCAGCATGCTACCTCCACACCCCTTGTGGAAGCCAAAGGGGAGAGCCAGCCACCCATTCCTTCTTCATGAAACCATGATAGCATTTAATTATCACTTCCTTTCCCCAGTATTCACAAGCCATCCCTTTAATCATACTTTTTAGAATTTTGTCAAAACACAGTAAAATCAAATTCATACACTTTTTGAAAACCTGAGTGACATTTTTCCAGTCCTGCAGAATTTCATCCCTGCTTACTAATTCATACAAGAACAATTGAGACAGAGAGAAAGAAAAGAGAGAGAGAGAGAGAGAGAGAGAGAGAGAGAGAGAGAGAGAGAGAGAGAGCGCAATATAGATACAAATAGAAGCAAAAAAAAATGCAGCCCCTACCCTCAAGGAGCTTACATTCTAGTGAAGTAAGAAAACATAAAGGGGACCTACAAGAATGTGTGAAGATGAAGTGGGGGAGATACTTAGCAACTCGTGTTGGTAAAGAGGTGGACAACTATCATCACAGTATTGATGTATTATTCTGCCCTTTGGTACTCATTGAAATTATTAAGGAACTAGGTAAGAAATTTCTTGAAGGACAGAGACTATATCTTCCTCTTTGTTTCCCTCACCATACCAAGCATAATTCCTCTTCACATATTTTTTCATTCAGTAAAGCATTTATTTAGCAATTACTCGATGAGTATTGTGTATAAAATTTGGATTCTACCCTTACCCCAATAATTATAAGCTTAGAAGTCTCAGATAATTTCATTGAATCAATCAAAAGTATAAACTAGGTGTAAATAAGTCCTTAATCAATTTGAGAAGATAATGGTTGTTTGGCCATTGGCCTAAAGACCATGTAGAAAATCTCTTAAAATTTTCTGAAATAATCACAGATACTCTAGTACCTATCTATAAAAGTGGCAGTCAGTCAAGTGAAAGACCAGTTAAGCAGTGAATCAGTTTAGTGGTAAGAGAGTTATAGTTCAGTGATAGGAGCCAAGCTCCTGAGAAGGAATCACCCCTCTAGGGAAAAGTTACTTTCTCTCTTCCATTCTTCCCGCCATCTACCTTATATCTTAAAGTCTAGACCAGCAGGAAATGACACATCCAGTTGGGAGTAATACTCCCTTGAAAAAAGACAGCTTTAAGGAGTGTGACCTCTTATGGGGAAGAGAAATGTTGGATGTGGACACAACAAAACCAGTAGCCCATTTTATCAATGAAAGAACAGAGACATTAGGGCATGGTATCTAGAGTGCTGGGTTTAGTGTCATCTACTAGTAATATGATGTTTTAACTTAACCACTTTGTTCTATAGGGGACTTCATAGGATGCACCTAGCATGGTGTGACATAGGTTCCCAAAATGAGTAATACTGCCCCCCGGGGGTGCTGGAAAGATGGGAGGGGGTAGTAGCCCCAGGTGCAATTGTGGGGCATTACACAAAAATGAGAAGGCAGTGGAAATATAAGGAAAGAAGAGAAGATATGCAATTTTGAAAAATTGTTCATATATGTTTTCTGTGATGTGTAACAAAGTTAAAGTCATAGTGATTCTATTATTTTCCAAATAAACACATAAAATGCAAATTATAACCTATCAGTGGTCAAGACCATTGACAGGTCTTAAGAAGAAAGTGTTGGAAAGTGGGCATGTCACACATTGTCAGAAAGTCCAGCAGACATTGGCAGGAATATGTGCATGTAGTGACTTATTTATAATGTGATACTATATGGTTATATGATGCAATACTGTGTCATAAAAATTTCAATGTAGGAAAAAACACAAATTTATAATAAATTACTAAGTTTAAGATATGTCATTTTAAAATAGTTGTATATATATTACATTTTTTGAAATGGTACAAATTTTAAAAAATGTTAAAGGGTTAGAGAAAGTAGATTTTCAGGAGGACAGTAATTTTTTTTAAAGGAGGTGGTAGGCCAAATAAGTTTGGGAACCTCTGATATAGTAGATAAAGCAGTGGACTTTGAAGATCTGAGTTCAAATCACAACTCAGATACTCATTGGCCATGTGACTTGGGGTAACTCATTTAACTTTTCTATGCTTTAATTACTTCATTGTAAAATGAGAGGGTTAGAATAAATGACAGCTTTGAAGCTATATCCCTCTTATCTAATAATTCATATATGAGTTACAATTTCTATTAATGGAGTGTGTCTACCTGTTGAGGAAATCATGGTTAGTTCATATGTTTGCAAACAAATGAAGAGACTGTGGTTAAGAGAGATTAAGTGGTTTGCTCAATTATACAGTTGATGTTGGAATTTGCGTTCAAATTCAGGTCTTCCCCGCCTTTCAGCCTGCCACTTTGTCCGCTGTATCGCACTACTTGTATTCACCATAGTGCCCTAAGCACAGTACCTTGGATTAGGAACAACATTTGTTAAACTTGATTTCTGAAATAACTTTTGTTCTTATTCGAATTAAATATTTTAAGAAATAATTTAAACCTAAAAATCTGTATGTTTAAGTGGTTTCATGACACAGAGATTTAATTCCTTGTGACACAAACATGAAATTCATGGAAGCAACACATTTCCTTGAATTCTAAGTTAATACCTTGTTCATCCTTTCAAAGATAAAGGAATGATTTAAGGAAGTATGTTAGGTAGTATGTGCATATATAAGCTAATGTTAGCATGGTGATTAGCTATGCAACAATCTACCTCAAAGGACTGCTATGGGGAAAGTGTTTTAGAAAACATAATGCCCTATAGAAATGTGAGCTGTCATCAATTGATTAGCCAACAAGTATTAGGTCCCTACACCGTGCCAGCATTATGGTAGACTCTAGGATTATGAAGACAAAAAAAAGTACCTGTCCTCAAGGAACTTCAATTCTAACACTATAAAACAAACAGTTCTTACTCATAAGTAGTAATATTTGATTATAACTAGTAATATTTGGCATTAGGAAGCCTGAAAATTATGATGATTTCTTTAAAAGCTTCTATTTTCCATAGTTAAAACTGGTTTCATTAGGTTCCCTGACGATCTTCTCTATACATATAAACCATTTCACAGTTGTGTTCAGCACACCTAGAGATCATATGTCATATGTTCTGTATGTTAAGGCTTCATAATTTGGCCCCTGCTAAAGGTTTTTTAAAGTCTAGTCTCCAGTTCTCATATTATGTGAATGAAACCATTTATGAGCAAACAAAAGTGTGAGGTTGATACCAGTTTTAATTAAGGAATAATGACAGCATGTAGTAAAAAGAACATTTGACACACGTGTATTTATATTCAGCTAACACTTTAAAAAAAGTTTCCTGTAATCCTTTACTGAATGGTACTGTTCTTACATTAATATATTAGGTGGAAAGACAATAAAGTATATCCATTAGCTTACTTTTAGAGCAGTGAGAACAAAATTATACTCTACACACTTCATTATTCTGAATAATAACATAATAATAATGACATTATATTTTTTAAAAATACCCCCTCCCCCAAAGCCATTTTGACTTTCAGGAATATGTGGAGACTTCTACAATGTGAACAATAGTTCTAATTCCCTCTCTTAAATGGTTTTCAATTTAAACAGTCCATGGCTTAGATATAAATTTCATTTTTTTAAAAAATCCACATTTTGTTATTTGGGGGGAAATAGCCTACTTTTACAATGTGAATTTTTCTCCTTCATCCTCCCATAATTCTAGATTTTTGTTAACTTGCTTAAATGCCTATTTGGATTGAGATTAAAACATGTTTCGTATGGGTCATTTAGATGGATTTCTCTGGATTTGTGATATCATTAAAAGCAGGCATCATAAACAGAATGAGGTTGGCATTTATACATCACAGGCTGACACCTAAAAGATTAATATGAAGAAAGGATTCACTTCGTGATTAAAAATACTTCCCCCAAGAGCCCTCCCTTGATGCCTAAAATTCCTTACTCACTCCTTTTTGGTGAAGGCAGCAAAGGTCACTGTGGATATGTAAATCTTATTTTAGAGGAATAATGTATTCAATGCATTCAGGCAAGAACTTATTAAGCAACAACCATGTGTATGAAGCTATTATTAGACAATCATTTTCTTCCCAAATTAGTCTATCAGTCCCCTAGCAAGAAGCAAAATCCTTAAGGAAATGGACACAGGAAAATAAGATGAAATGGTATTTAGTGGAGGGAAAAGTTCATAGCATGGGACACTTTTTGTCCTAAATGATCACAATAATGGGTGACTCTGGAAATCCAGGGACTAGCAAAAGGAATATTAAATAATAACAATAACTATGTCAGTAATAAAACAGTTATAACCTTCAATCTTTGGGAAATGAAAAACTCAAAATATAGGGAACAAGAGGAACAAATCAAAAGCACACATCTTCCCATTTGTCCTCTGTGCCACTAGAATTGGCCTAAAGATTATTTAAACCAACATCCTAAACTTTAATTATTACAAAAAAACTAATCATTTTGGGCACCTGTAGAAAATCTGTTGAACATGAAGCCCAAAAGAGCAATAGTAGGATAGGACTTTTTCAAGGGTTCATTCTGTTTGAAGTCTGTTGAATAAGAAAATGAGACAAATAAGAAATAATAAACAAATCACTTTGCTTTCTATGGTAGTTTAGTACTCTCCTCATAACTACCCTCCGAAGTCAGTCATAAAGTTATTATTATCCCTATGTGGCAGATGAGGAAACAGACCCATTGAGATGAAGTGACCTGCCTAAGGTCACACACCTAGTACGCAACCAATCAGGGACTCAAACTCAAGTATTCTGCTTCTAAGTTCAGCAGAGATGGAGTGAGATAAAAGACAAATTACATGTAGTTAATATCAAGCATTGTGTCCACAGGTAGTGAGTTCCTCATGCCTAGAGGTATTATAGTATAGGCTGGATGAACAAAGATGGCATTCCCTCTAATCAACTGAAGCCAATTGAATCTATGTATTCAAATAGTTAAAATATGGTTACATCAAAAATTCCTAGAATATGCAAAACTAATCCATCCTACCTCTGGCTCATTGTCCCAAGGGTGATTTACAGATCTTAATGAAAATACTGATGAGAAAGCAAATCATCCTAGTCAGGGACTTGTCCACTGTCACATGGCTAGCACATGTCAGAACTGGAATTCAAAACAGTGTCCAGTGTCCAAAACAATGTCCTGTGATTCCAGATCCAATGCTGTTTCTATCATGCCACACTATCTCTATGGAATGATCATTAGTTTAGAGCAAGAGAGGTTAAAGGCAACAACAGGACACAATGATTTGATATTCAAGTGGCTTTAAAAGAAACTTCATAATAAATCACAAACAGAAAAATCTCTGTCACCACCTACTGCATTAATTCAGTATCAACCTTTAGAGTTCTCATTTCCAAAAACAAAAGGCAACAATAAGAACAAAATAATGACCTGAAATTGCTACCTCTATTGGGAGCAAAATGGGAAGGTTGTACAAGAATTTAATTACGCTTTTGGATATTACATGTGTTCAATTTAATTATCTGTTATTCAAAATCTAAAATACATCTCTGTTTATGCAGCTGCATGTGCATTGCACATATATATATATATATATATATTATATATCAAAGTATATTTTTTGAAAATACAAAAATGCAAAGATTTTGCAAAATATTTTGAAAAACAATGGAGAATGAGCATGGAAAGAATTCTAGGAAAGAAGAGATATTAGGTTGGAAAGGCAAAAATATACAAAGTATTTTAGAGAGGCAGTTAGGAAACTGGCATAACCAAAGCAGAGGGTTACCGCAGAGGTGCCAATAGAACTATGGTTTCAAAGCATAATCAGGGCCAAACCGCAGAGATTCTTGAATCAATTAGTCACAATGTCCGACGGCAGTGCAACTAACAATGAAATTAAATTCACATATCACCCAGCAAACTTTAATGCACCAAGGTTTTCAACCCCAACTTGTCTGAGTCCAAATCCAAACTCGTACGGCTGCCCCTGTCTCTATATTTTGAAGCTAATTCCCCAGGCTGTCATACTGTAACAACTTTGGCTTAATTTAATAAGGACACTGGAACTTGGAAGAAGGTGATAGTGCTGCGAATAGGTGACACAATCATTTATAAAGGCTTTCTATTTCATGAAGCAATACGTGTCTCTTTATCCACAATTCCATAACTATAATACTGTTAATTAAGCCTAAATCTCTGAAATATGCATCTTACTAATGGAACTAATGATATCTCAAAGCTAGAGAGTTGGGTTTGTTTATTCGTTTTTCTTTTCCTTTTGGTCCAAGATTATTATATTATAAAAATTCTCTTTAGAAACCAGTGTTAGTTATCCAGGCTAAATACAGTAATAAATCCAGGTTGGGAGATGGGAATCTTATAGAGTATAAAATGTCTCTAATTTGAAAAAGAGATTTTAGCAGAGCTTCAGGACTGTCAAAGAGACATGTGACAGTTGCCTACAATTCAGTTATCATTCAAAACAGACTTTCAAGATATAATTCTATCATTCTACCAAAAGTATTCAGAAAGTTAAAGGATTGGACTTCAATTCAAATCACTTTAGTTAATTAGGTGACTTTCTAATTGAGATCTATGTTCAATGTTCAATGCATCACAAATTCTTTGAGGGTAGGGATTCTGTCTTGTTAATAGTTATAATCCCTGTAACAGCTTGTATGCGGCCCTCCACAAAGAAGGCATTTAATAAATGTGAGTTCAAATAGTTAATTTAGAGTTAAAGAAAAAGACTGTAGACTTTCCCTTGGTTAATTATATCATGTTCTGATGAGGAACATGAGACTCAGAAAGATTAAGTGAATTTCCCAAGGTCAAACATAGCTAGGATTTGAACTTAGGTCATCTTCCTCCAAATTCAATAGTCTTCTCATACACAATGCTATTGCGTAGAATCAAGTGTTATATTCTGGTGTATTAGGAATCTATAAGCATGTGTAGATATTTATTTTATTTTTGAGGCGATTGGGGTTAAATGACTTGCCCAGGGTCATACAGCTAGTACACCTCTGAGTTCAGATTTGAACTCAGGTCCTCCTGGCTCCAGGAATGGTGCTCTACCCACTGACCCACCTAATGGTCCCTATTGTATATTTTTATTTGTTTTTTTTAAAGGCATTTGGGGTTAAGTGACTTGCCAAGGGTCACACAGCTAGTAAGTGTACGTTTTGTCTGAGGCCGGATTTGAACTCGGGTCCTCCTGACTTCAAGGCTGGTGCTCTATGCATTGCACCACCTAGCTGCCCCCTTATTGTATATTTCTAGGTAAATGTTGTTATTTTTTTTTTTAGCCTAGGTATGATACAGGGGAAAGAGTACTAACTATAGTCAGAGGGGGTTAAGTTCAAATGTTGCCTTTGATGTTTACTCTCTGTATGACTTTAGGCAAGTTACAACCTCTGTGGGCACGTGTTTCTTTATTTGTAAAATGGACTAGATATTTCTGAATTTCCTCCCAGTTCTAGATCTATGATCCTGGGATCAGCGCTGGGAACTGCTAGCGGTTAAACTCCATCCAGTGAGTGGATCATTAACTCATGTGTAATTTTGAATCTTCAGACAATTTCTGGGGTATTAAAATGTGACTAGCCAATAGTAACTTGGCCAGTACACATCAAATACAGGGACTTAAACACAAATCTTCCTCACTCCAAGTCTGGCCACCAACCCACTAACTCACTACACGAGGCTACTTCTTAAGATTGTACAATAATGTTCTGATAATTTGCCATAATAAATTATCCAGACAGAACAAAAAATCAATACAATCATATACATTTTATTTTAGGCAAATGGTTGTAGCTAATTACCAATAAGGGGCAGTGCTCTGTGACTAAGTGGATAGAATCCTGGCTTAAAGTCAGGAAGACTCATTTTCTTGAGTTCAAATCTAATCTCAGACACTTACTAGTTGTGTGACTGAGCAAGTCGTTTAACCCTATTTGCCTCAGTTTCCTTATCTGTAAAATGAGCTGGAGAAAAAATGGCAAATCACTCTAGTATATTTGCCAAAGAAAATCTTAAATGGGGTCATGAAGAGTCAGACACATCTAACAAACTGAACAATGAAATTACAAATTATTCTATTATTAAAATGTACCCTCTGATTTGCAAAAACTCTGTAATCAGTTTGAGTTGTTGCATACATTTTCAATAGATAAAACCTTATTTACTTCAAAATGCTGTGAGAGTTAGACCTTTTGCTAAATCACATTGTTTTCCCCCAATTCATTGTAACTTGAAAGGGTTTTTTTTGTTTGTTTTTTTACTATGTTGGTAGTGAGAGATCTCCCTGAAAGTTACTGTGCGTCTCTGCCTCCATTCTGCTCATGCGATGGTTCATGTATACTCTGCCACTCAAATGTGGCTGTTATGTCATTGATTCTATACTTTCCTCTAATGATGTGGATTGCAACCCATGTATTCCTCCCTGTGCTAAATGACTGTCATCCATGTTCTTCCTCAAGTTCAGCACAAGGGATCTATCCCCTCTGCTGTAGGCTTTACTTTTCTTCTCCTAGAGAAAGTTTCAGAGGAATGTTCTGGCTAGCCACTTATCATCCCTTACTGTCATCATGTGATCAAGCCTTATTCTAATTCTATTGTAACAGTTCTTTGGTGACATCCTTTATTCATACTCTAATATGAGTTCACTTGAGTTCCCTTTAAATATGTAAAAATCTCTAATCCAGCCTGACAAAATGGGTGATGACCATATTAAGGCTATTTGATACTGTATACCCTTAATATCTTTCTTGATGTTAATATTTTAAAGCCTTAAAAAAGCCAGAAAATTCAAGAAAGGGGCTGAAGAGGTGGTGAATAAGAAAGGTTCAAATTAGTGGTCCACCAGCCCCATGAGGCCTGTAAAATTAGTACCACAGAGCCAGATTAAAATGTAATTGGGTAATGTTTAACAAAATAAACATATACAATAAAATACATGTTAATTTATGGTTTTCTAAATCAATATGAGGACTGTAGTGATTTGTTTCTATTTATTTGACACCATTGGGAAGAAGACATCCTCACTCTTAGATTCCATAATCCAGATTTTGTTCTTACCACTACCCAGATGCTGGTTCTAGAAATCTGGTCTCTGAAAGTCCCTCAAAAGTCTAATAATGTCCTAGGCCTTTTCTCAGTGAAGAATATTTCAACCATATCAAAATTGTGGATAAGGAGTTTACTACAGAATAATAACACCTTGGTTTTGCAGTGAACAGTTTAGTAATAATAACTAACAAATATAGTATTTCTAGGTTTGGATAGCATTCTCATTTTATCATCACAACAATCCTGGGGCTTTAAGGTTTACAAATCACTTTGTTCACAGCCCTGTGAAGGAAGCACCAAACTTATTTTCTTTAGAATGTTTTCCTCAGAATGAGATGATGGCTAGAGAGCCGTCCTCAGAATTAGAGAGAACCTGGGGTCACCTTGTGTTTCTGACATACACTGGGTGTGTGATCCCTGGGCATATCACTTAATATCTGTAGGCATCAGTTACTACATCCATAAAATGAGGGTGTTAGACTACTCTAAGTGTCCTGCAGGTCATTTAGCTCTAGATCAAAGATACTATAATCCTCTTTCTATAAGGCCATTGGAGGAGAGAGTGGAGAGAGAGAGAAAGACACAAAGAGAGAGAGAGAGAGAGAGAGAGAGAGAGAGAGAGAGAGAGAGAGAGAGAGAAACAAGAAGAACAAGAAGAGAAGAATAGTTCTACTGTGGCATAGTGGAAGACTGCTACATTCAAATAAAAGAGGTAGGTTCAAACCCAAACTCTGCTATTACTATCAGTAAGTTCTTTCACTGTTCTCAACCTGAGATTGTTTTTGTTCAGTTGTTTCAGTCATGTCTGCCTCTTCATGACCCCATTGAGGGTTTTCTTGGCAAAGGTACTAGAGTGGTTTGTCTTTTCCTTATCTAGCACATTTTACAAATGAGGAAACTGAGGCAAACAGGGTAAATTGACTTGCCTAAGGCACACAGCTAGTAAGTGTCTGAGGCCAGATTTGAACTTAGGTCTTCCTGACTCCAGGCTGGGGCTCTATCCATTGCCCCAAATAGAGCCTCAGTTTCCACTCCTGTAAAATGATATGAATTAGGTGTTCATAGTTCCTTCTCATTACAAATCTATGATTTTTTTTTCTGAACTCTAGTCCCTATATATGAATAAGTTTTATATCTTATTGTTAAATCTCCAAAATTACTTTGAGTAATGGCTGATTCTGAGTGACTCATACCCAGAGATATGCTGGCATTCTATGATATCACAGAAACTTTCAGGTAAGTAAGGTTTCTTGTCTGAGCCCTGCTGTCGCTATGAAATGACAGCCAGCCAGTATTGTCTCTGAATGAGAATGAGAAGCCATCCCACTGAATGTCAAAAAATACAGGTTTCTTTATTTGCTTAAATAAACGGCATTGTCATATTGTTAAACTCAAAATTGGGACTGAAAGTGGCTTGCTCTCTTTTCTAATTTTATTAAATTTATTCTTTTTTCCTCAAAATTTTCTGTACTCTGAAAATGTATAGGGTTAAAATGAGAGTAATATCTATTTCATCTGTTTCATGAATCACCATAGTCAAAAGATAGCCAGCATTCTGGGGATGAGTCCACCTGTAATTAGATGAGTCCTCAAATAGTAGTCATCTTCTGTTGCCAGTGTACTACTGGAAGACTTTCCAGGGATGTCAGAGATACTTATGCTCTGTGGACATAGCCCCTGATTACCCAGAGGCACTTCTGTGTCACAGTGGGACATTGCATTAGGACTAGGGTGGAGGGGTTATATCTTGCTGTTTATTTCTTTTTATTTAATGTTATTATTTTTTCCAATTAATTATTTTTCCCCTTACTGCTTTTTATTCTCACTGGTGGGGGTGTGAGATAGAAAAAGAGCTCATAATAAATACGCATAGTAATCCAAAACAAATATACATAGTCATTCAAAATTAATTCCCACATTGATTTAGTGATATCCCAAAAGAGATGTCTTATTCAGTATTATAAGTTTATTACCTCTCTATTCGGAGATGGGGAGCATACAATCATCTTCAGTTCTGTGGATGTTTTGTTAATGCAGTGATCAGAGGTTTCCAGTCTTTCAAAGTTGGTTTATGATATGGTTGTCTTCACATAAAATGTTATCCTAGTTCTGCTTATTTTGCTCTGCATCCATTCATAGATGTCTTCCCACTTTCCTCTGAAACTATACATTTCATTTTATGAAGTCACACCAGTATTCTATTATATCCATATGCCATAACAGGTTTATGTATTCCCCAACATGTGGATACTACATTCCTTTCCAATAATTTTTCTATTATCAAAGAAAAGCTGCTATAAATATTTTTGTACCTATGTATCCTTTTCTTCTTTCTTTGATTTCTGTATGGTATAGGGCTATAAGTAGTATCACTAGATCAAAAGATTTGTATGGTTTAGTGTCTTTTGGGGCAGATTTCCACATGGCTTTCCAGACTGGCGAGAGAACGTCACAACTCCACCAATATTGCATTAGTGTACCTCTTTTCCCAAGCCCCTCCAACATGTGTCATTTTCTCCTTTTGTTATCTTTGCCAATCCTCCTCTTGAACTTTAAATAAGGCACAATTAGAAGACCTAAAGAAACTTAGTCTTCAGTTTAATATTTACTAACCACCTACTGTACACAAAACTCTAATAGACCGAAGGGGAGAAAACAAAGTTTAAGGAAGACATTATCCATGCTCTCATATCAATCAACAAGGATTATTTTTTACTAAGACTTTTTTCTAGATTTATTTTAATAATATCAAAATAAAAGTACAGCTTCTTGTCAAGCAGGAAATTTTTCTTTTCTATAATGGGTCACTTTAGTATGTAAAGGAATTTTGTTACAGTAGAAGTTTTCTCTTTTGGAAGTTAAGCAAATAGGCAAAATTTTTGGGGGGAAAATTAAACTTTTCAATGAGGAATATAATCCACATTGTACAATGCTTTTTTTCCCAAAATTTGTTTTTTAAACTAGTAAGCTAAATTTAGAAATAGTTAATGCAACTGAAAACTCCTCTAGAATTTTAATTCTGTAGCCTCTTCAAATCACTAGCCTAATAATAGCTGGAAAATTCTGACTGGTTCTAAAAGTGATTGATAACCCTCACCTTATAAGTAATATGACCAATTATACAGCTTTTATCATTAATCCCACCTGAACTTTCTTTTATTTGTTTTCTCTCCTAAGTATTCTGGACATGTGAGCTGCTTGAGAAGAAGTACTGCTATTTTTATCATCAGCTCTTAGAACAGCACTTATTACATAGTAAATTGTTAATGTAATGGAGGTTTGATGAATAACTGGACCACCCAGGGTAGCATTATCCATATGGAAGATTCTGGGGGCCTGTTTCCAGAGGCTGGAGAACTAGAGGGTACTTAGATATTCTAACCTGTTGAAGCCTTCTTCCATTGCCTGTAAGGCTGAAACTGTCAGTCTTTGGGGTAGTCTGATGTCACCTGAAGGGAGTTCATGGTATTTTCATGTGAGGGTGAAGGATTCCTTCACCAGCAACCTAAGACCCCATCAGTGGTGTGCTGGTAAATGTTTCTGGAAGAAAAAAAAAGTACTCATGACTCACTTCTAAGTTTAATCTGTATTAACATTTTATCCATGCTTTCATAAATCTAGACAATCAACAAAATAATAAATCTAATCCTGATTTGTAGTTTGCTTAGTTCTGAGGTGTTCAAACTGAGCATTTAAAAATTTTCTATCCTATTCAGGTTTGAGCTGGCTCTAACATAGCCCCTGCACTCCCAATGACCCCATTCTCCTAAATAGCCCTGGGTCTTTTGTCTTTTCATTAGTTCTTTTCCATTTTAGGTACATGGAGTGGTGTTTCCAAGCTGGCCCAGGGATTTAGGTGATCTGGGAGTATAGGAATCAGGGCCAGATGTTGTAGGCAGCCCAGAAGCCACATCCTGAGGAATAAAAATACTGGACTTCAGCTCAGCAGAAGCATGTTCTGCTGGCTTATATTTAACTCAGTAGACAACAAATATTTTCAAATTGACCTAAATTATGAGCCTAATTCTTCTCCCCAGACTAAATGAGTGGTGGTTATGCCTCAAGGTTTTTTGGGAAAATGTTAGTATGTTTCTTCTTGTTATATCTTTGAAGTAAAAGCCCCTTTGTAAAAGCTAACCTGATTTTAAGTGGTTAAATGGAACTGAGGCTCTGTTCTCTGGACCCCTAAAATGTCCTCTAACACAGTTGGAGAAGGCTTGAGCTGTTGATGACAGAAGAGATTTCCTAATTACTTCAGGGTAGAGGAGAACCCCAGAAGGATAAAATATAAGAAGACTTACTTGAGAGGATGGGACCAAAGCGACTAAGTTACATTGTTATATAAATAAATGCTTTTTCATTCATTCATTCATTCATTCATTCATTCATTCATTCATTCATCTATTATAAGGCAAACACTATGCTATAAGTTGTTGATATGAAGACCAAAATGAAATAGTTTCTATTCTAGAAGAGCTTTCATTCTATAAGTGAACACAATATGAAATTATGTAAGCATATGCAAAATATATAAAAATAAATATTCAATAACATAGTTGAGGGACAACATCAGTAAATAAAAGCACCAGGAAAATGTTTCTTTTAAGAGGAGTCAATTGAGTTGAACAACAAGGGATTCTAAAAGGCAGAGACAAGACAGAAATGTACTCTAGGCATGTTCAAGCCTATGGAAAGGTAGAGAAACAGAAGATGGATTGCTGCACGTGAAGAAGAACAAGAAGATCAGTTTGGCTGATAAGTGAATCTGTAAAGGGGTAAAATATGTAACAAGATTAGAAAATTCAAAGTTCTTTCCAAGTCTGCGATTCTGTGATCCTATGAAATGCATGTAACTAGTGCTGCATTTAAGAAAATACAATTTCACTTAAATGTGTTACTGAATTCACAGTAGCTTTTAGTAATCATGGGTTGCCTTTGGGAAACCATTCAAAATGCTTTATGACCACAGGTATCCCCCTGAAACAAAGGCAAGTCATTTTCAACACAATAATCTTCCAGTGACGCAGGAGAGATTCAAATCATGGTACAACATAGTTTCTAATCAATTAAACTTGCAAGTTTCCTATGGAGCAATGAAGAAACACATTGTACATGTGAATGAGCTGCCATATCACCACTGATTAACTGTGCAAGAAAAGTGGAGTAAATTATATTCTGTGTAGAGATGTATGGCCATAAATTTGGTACATTGGTCACATCAAAAGGGCAAAGGAACAATAGTGGACAGATTGTGCACTCTACTGCTATCCCAGTAAAGGAAACAGAACCCCAAGAAGAAGTATATCATGTTAGGAGACCTCCATAGAATATTTATAGGAAGATATAGATGACAAGAGTCACAAAGGATAAGAAGCTGTGAATGTTCTTAAAGATAACATCTGCCTTATTAATATAAGTGATCAATGAGATCACAGATTTGTTCAGATTTCAAAGGATTTTCTCAATCATGTACTCTAGTACAATTTACTCAATCATGCACATAATATTAATATTTGGGAATCTGGAAAAGGTTTTTTTTTAAATTTTTTTTTTGTCATTGGAAAAGAATCTTCAAACTCAAAAATGTTTGAAATCACTATGCCATAGCATGATACTTCTTCCCATAGATTCTATATAAGAGGGGGGCGATATTACCAATAGGGGTCTAGATGAGCCTATTAGCAACGTTTGGCAAAGGCAACTTCCTGAAACTACCTATTAGTCACTGCCCACCCTCCAGATTATTGTTTCCTAAATCAATGAAATTGAGAGGTGGTGATAGTGGTTTTGAAGGGAAGGGGCTGGAGGGCTTGGGAAAGGTGTGGATATTTGTATGATGGAGTGGGGAGGGCAAATCAAAGAGTCCAAGGTGATCATATGGAGTTCATATATCTCAGAGACCATTGTGTTTGGCAATATAATTTTTTAAAGGAGGGGAAGCCCAAAATTTGACATTTTGATCCATGTGATAATTTTATCATTAATAGAATGTTTTCCATTAAAATCTGTCTTTGATGCTTCAACAGTCTTGCAAAAAGGATCAAACACTGCCATGGAACAATCAGTCCAGTTAAGTTTGTAGAAGCCCATCACCAATTTAACTATAGGGAGATGATTATTTTGGGGCAAAGCTGCTGCTGAAGACCTGCCTAAACTTGAGATAATCACTTAATTTTTGTGAGCCTGAGATCTCATAGCTGTGAAATGAGAGGGTTGGACTTCACGACCCTTAAGGTTCCTTCCAGTTCCAAATCTATGGAAATAAGATCCTAAGAGGAAGAATAGTGAGGCTGCAGGACTTAAACTATGAATGGATTAGACTGTTTCCATTCTGTTTTCCATGTTCCATTTCAGGATCATTGCATATGGGTGGGTTTCTATATGGCTTAAATCTTAACTTTGATGTTGGAACAAATTGGAAACGTTAAAATATTCACTTCTACATCTCCTGTACCCTGTGATTTAGACACACATATTTTAATTTATCTTAATTTAAAACAATTCGGATCCTTAAGACTAGTATCTCTTTATGTTCTTGATCAAAATCATTGTTGATGTTAATGCTATTTTAGGTAAATTATTCTGACTGTATTCATGAGATTAAGTAGAGTCATTGTTTGGGGATAGTAGATTTGTTCCATTGTATCTTTTTTTTTTTTGCTTCATAAAGTCATTTTTCCTTTTCTTCAATCCTTTAAAAAAAGATTGTGCAACATTTCACAAAGTTTTGAGGGTATATAGGAAGGAAAGAAACAAACATTTTTAAGAAACTTCTATTTACCAGGCATGTTGCTATGCATTTTACAGATATTATCTCATTTGGTCCTCATGAAAATCCAACATGGGAGATAATTGCTATTATTATTCCCAGTTCAGGAAATTGAGGTAGAAATAACTTAAGTCACTTCCCCAGGGTCACACCAGATTTGGACTCAGGTCTTTCTAACTCCAGGCTCAACAGTCTATCCATTGAACCACCTAGCTGCCTCTGTGACAGAAAGGTGACAAAGTCAGGAAATCCTTTTAAAATTGAGGGAAAGTGTATGTAGCAGGAAAGCTCATTGGACTGTACTTGGAGTTTGGGGACCAGGGCTCACATCCGGCTTCCATTATTTATAATCCATGTGTCCTTAAACAAGTGACTCCCTCCTCTTCCTCCCTTGACTGTGGTTCTCAGATGTCTGTAAAATAAGGGCCTTGCCCAGAGGATCCTTAAGATCCCTTTCAGATCCAATGCTATAACATTATGAATGCTTCAGTGATCCAGTTTCCTTGGTGTACATATTCTCACCACTAAAAGGAGACCATAATCTTTCCATTGCTTATCAAGGGGTCTTCAAGAGTCATCTGTAGTTGAAAATAGTAATTATTAGGCAAATATCTTTATGGTGTTGAGCACATATCTAGGTTGAACTATGGCTAACAGATAACACAGTCCATTGCCAAGCCAGTAATAATAATAATAATAACAAATATTTATATGGTACTTAATACATGCCAGACACTGTGCTAAGTGCTTTATAAATATTATCTCATTTGATTTTCATAACAATCCTGGGAAGTAAATACTATTATTATCCCCATTTTACAAATGAGAAAACTAAGATGTATAGGAGTTCAGTGAATTGTTAATAATAATATCTATAATACCTTACATTATAGACCCATTATAAGTTTTTCCTAATAATAGGGAGTATTTACATCGCATTTTAAGGTTTGCAAAGTATTTTACAAATATTGTCTCATTTGATCCTCACAATAAGCCTGAGAAGTAGGTGCTATTAATATCCCCATTTTACAGGTAAGGAAATTGAAGTACCTAAAGGAAGAACAATTTGTAAATAATCAGAGAGGTAGGGTTTGAACTTAATAATGTCAACTCAGAATGAAGATTACATGACCTGTGAAACTGGCAACTTTTCTTTGCCAGCCCTTTTCAAATTGGAAGAAAGAAAGAAAAAAAAGAAACTTGCCATGCTACCCTGAATTAGCGTACATTTTCTCCCACATATTGCAAATGAATTTAAAAAGTCTTCTTAGATGGACTGTAATGAGGACAACATCCCCAGAAGAAATAAGGGACAAACTCAGATCTCCTGGCTCTGAGTCCAACCCTCTCTCTCTCTCTCTCTCTCTCTCTCTCTCTCTCTCTCTCTCTCTCTCTCTCTCTCTCTCTTTCTCTCTTTTTATACTACAGTGGAGTCTTTCTATCTTGGAAAGACCTGCTGGATCTTAAACCCCACAAGCATAACATTTGTGAACTTTGGGTCAGCTCCATGCCTCATTGAAGCACCAAGAAAGGATTTAGTTGAAGCATTTTTTCTATAATTCAGCATTTTTCTTCAAAGAATAATTATTGTCTCTAAAGAACAAGGGATAATTGGATGGGCTTAAAATATTGATGTAAATAGTTCATTTTGTTTTACTATTTTAAACAAAAATAGAAGTACTTTTATTATACATAGAACATTTCTTGCAATCATTTCAGATGCATGCATTTCAAATGCAATTATTTGATTGATATTCCTGAGGCCCCAAACAACTGGCGTGACTGATATTTTCATGGAACTGACTGATTAGAACAAATTGAGCGATTTCATGGACATCCTGTAAACAAAATGACTGACTGTGACTGAATTTTTTTTCTTATTCCTCTTCCTAGGAATTAGAGTCTATTGTAGACCTGCACATAGCCCTGATTTCCCTATGACTGAGATGTGGTTGTTACTTTTGTTTATAAGGTCAGATACCTCCTCAGGAGCTCATCAGCTGCTGCTTCCAGTTCACTGAACTTTCCCCAATAGACAGTTAATTTGAGAGATGGTTACCTTTACTGTTAAGTAAGAACCCCTTGTTAAAGGTCAGAAGTATGAATCTACCAAAGGATTCACAGCAGGGGGAACGGAAGCAGAATTAACATTTCTCAGCTTGTAAGATTCATTCTTAGTGAATATGAGTTACCAAAATAGTAAAAATGGTCACAGCAGTGAGGCACTTTGATTCCAGTGGGATGGATATTCTCTCAGGAAACTACTTCCTTCTGTGCCAAGTTCTTTCCTTGATGCTACAGCCACTCTTAATATTGGTTCCAACTATTTGATATTACTACTTATATGTCCTCAGTCATTTCCTTACTCTTCTCTGGGCCTCAGTTTATCTTTCTGTCAAAAAAGGGTGATTATAGTTACATAGCCATGAGGTTGTTTGAATGAAAAGTGTTTGTAAATCTTAAAGTATTATAGAAATATGGTCTGCATTTCCCCTCTATTTTAGTTATCTCTCCCACCAACATAAATCAGAATTCTCAAATGACTTAGTAGGTGGTTCTCATCCTAGGAATAGTGGATGGGGACTAGCCCAATTATTTCATTGGTATAGGGAACTCCCTCTCTTAATGCAAATCTGAACTTAGCATTCATCTCACATACTCATGCATTCTCTTAAGTCACCCCCCACACTTGGAAGACACGGTGGATGACAATTTATACTATAAAGACTATACTCTTAGGTAGTCTAAGGTACTGAGAGGACACATGACTTTCCCAGGGTCACACAGCCAGTATGTCAGAGGCAGGAGCTGAACTCAAGTCTCCCTGGATCCAAAGCCAGCTCTCTGTACACTATGCCATGCTTCATTTCATGAGCTGGGTCCAAAAAATTCAGCAGTCTGGTAATCAAGCCTCTCTGGATTTCATTGGGCTCATACTCAACAATAGAAATAATATCTGTCTCTAAGTTTGTAAGAATTATCTCTCTTCAGTCCTTGGAGAAGGTGTGGCTCAAAGGACAGAGGGCACATCTGGTTGCATTGAAGGAGCAGAAGGAGCCGTTAGAAATTATGGTATAGTGGAAAAACCTTTAAGAACCCAGGACCACTTACATTCCTACATAGGGATATCAGAGTAAGGCTTTACTAGAGGCTATAAAAAGTGGATTTAAAAATGAGGAAAAA